>NW_023596461.1:28341535-28379739 GCF_011947565.3 Pollicipes pollicipes
GGACCACGCACGCCAGAGCGCGAATCTTGGTTAACGTCAGCTGCGTGTGTGGACCCCGGCTGCCGAGCGAGCCGGAGCTGGCGGCCGCCGACGCTGGCTGTCGCCCGGTGTCGGCTGTGTCGTCCGATGGACGGCCACCGCACCCTCCGCTTGCCTCGCGTGAGCGTGCTCCCGAGCTGACATCGCCCCGGCGCGCCAGGTCTGCCGGCGCGTGGCCGCGGCTTCGGCCGGCCCGTGCCGCGCGGCGACCACTTCCGCTCCCGGCCGCCCAACACATCGCGGCCGCCGTCACTGCACGTGGACGACTTTGTGGCACTGGAGAAGCGCGGCGAGCACCCGACCGGCCCCACCGGCTACAATAACGTGCCGCGCGCGCCGGCGCGAGGACGGGTACGTGGCCCAGCCGAGCCTGCCCGCCCCGCCGCCGTCGGCAGCTGCAGCGCTAGCTGGTGGCTGAACTTGTGTTCGTATTTATGATCAGCAGCTGGTCGGCTGTTGGGTATTGTATTCTTATCTGTAGTCGGTTCAGCGCCGGTTTTGTGCCTTGGAATGTGCGGTTGTTCGCCCTGTCATTTGGTTACTGTGATGACGACAAACTATGCGGACAGACAGAAGGTCTGCAAGGGAATCGCCTTGCAGACGGGCGCCCGCGAGGCGTCCCCCGCTATTCTCGAGCACGCGACATGGGACTGCGGTGATTGCGCTTGCCGCGATCACACACTGATGTGGTGTCCCTTCCGGACAGGAGGGTTGATCACAGGCATATTTGGATTCTAGATGCATGATCTCAACAGGATGTGCTCTGGCAACGTATCCAGGTCTTTCCTGCGCCCACGGTGTCCTGATCTGCTGTGTGCCTCCAGGGCTCTGGCAGGTCACGGGCCAGGTCGCGAGGAGCCTTCGACAGGGCACGTGGCGGCTTCTCAGAGTTCCGAGGCGGCAGGAACCGCGGTGAGTCAAGGCTCTGTCTCGAACTGGCGTCGATCGTCGCCCAGAACTAATCGTGATCCATTGAATCACGTTCGGTCTGGAGCTTGTTTACAAAATGTATGCGAACGTGACGACGCGCATGCCGAGCAGCAAACCCTGTCATGTGTACTATGAACCCCCAGTCCGAGCCGGGAATCCAAGGATTTGTACAACTTCATTTCAACGGAGACCCTTTTTGTTCAGCGCTCGACCTCGTTCACCTTGGTTAACGCTTCTGGTTCTTGTTTAGACCAGGCTGCTGATGTGTAATGACTGTTACATACATGCCACATGGTACACCCAACCCCGGGAAGGCTGGTTGTGCCGCTGCTCACTGGCTTAGGTCAGATATTATTGACCCGTGACTGTCATTGCTAGATCGCGTGGCGTTTTGGTTTTCGTAGAGATATGAACGGCTCATACTGCTAACGCGTAGCATCGCTATCGCTACTAAAAGGTCTTCCATAGCAAGGCCCGTAGTTGAGTGTGTGGATATACATCTGAAAGAGCACATACAATATGCCACGTGCAAGCGTTAGAGTGACCTGGTGGCCATCTGAGCCACGCTGGCAGTGCTGGCCGGCTGCCTGACGGGCCTCTCGCTCTCCGGCAGGAGGCGGACCGTCGGCGGCGCGGCGGCGGCGGCGGTGGCGGTGGTGGTGGTGGCGCCGGTACTGACGGCTACCGTAGCAGTCCGGCCCGGTACCGCGGCGACGCCCGCCACGAGGACCGCTTCGGCGCCGGGGGTGGTGGTGGCGGGCAGCGGCTTTCGCGGTGGTCGGCGCGGCGGCGGCGGGGGCGGCGGCGGCGCCGGGCCACCCTATGGCGGCCGCTTTGACAAGCGGGACCGCTTCGGCTTGGGCCGCGAGCGAGGCGGGAAGCACTATCGCGCGTTTGGCCGGTAGATGGTGCTGCGGTCCGAGTGCACTCGCGCACATAGTTGTAACTGTGCAGGTGCTCCGTGCCATCCCGGAAGGCCGCTAGTAGGCCACGGACATGGGTTTCATAGCCTGCCTACATGGTACCCCATTTTGTGATGGAACATTTGGGCGAGGCTGCGTCGTGCACCATTGTACAAACTGCAAATGTGATGTGCACTAGTTGTGAATACACATGACCTACGTGGTGACAGGCATAGTGCACAGCTCTCCAGTTTAGATCCAAATATTTGAGCAGGAGGTGCAGCTTACCTATTTAATCAACAGTGCTTAATATTGCATTGCATAATATTGCAATGGTTCGGCAAAAACGGAAGCTTCGCTGCCTCAAGTCTGGGCGCGGTACTGAGGCCCGTAAGGTAGCAGCACTGGGCACGGGTTCCAGCCAGGCGACTGGCTTACTGCTTGGCGTGCCTGGTATGGAAAGGCTGGTTGGCAAACGCCGCTCTGGCCCGGGGCCACTATGCCATATTTCATCCAGTTTCAGGAGTTAGAACTCCGCAGGACCTGATAACTGCTGGAGGGTAGCTGGCCGAAACGCGTGCGTGGTAACGTCGCCAGGCGGGGACGATAGTCGGAACAGCCATTCCAATCGTGATACTGGAAGATTATTCTACCACCGAGGGTCACCACCATAATGGGGTCGTCAACACGCTCCTTTGGTAAGGGATATGGCAGTTGCGTTGCTGGTGTTAGTGACCAACCCGTCGCTATGGTCGTAATACATTAACAAACGCGATCTACATAATTACATTTCAAACGCAGCCGCGACAAAATATTGTGACTTCAATGCGGTCTCTCGTGCGAGGCTTTCGTGTCTTCTCGCACGGGGGCGTTTTTTCTGCTGATGGGGGCTTAAAGGGCGATAAAGCGTCGTGATATCCCGTACTTACATGCGTTAGCTGGTGAACGGCAGGTACGTAAGTAGCTCATGAAGAATTTGTTGACCTTTATTTTAAATGCTGCTCGTGTTTGGTGTCTTGAAGGCCGTAATGATGTTTTTATTGATATATTAGGAAGGTGCACGACCACATATTGCATGGTGTTGAACTTCCCCAGTGTGTACCCTTGCATTTTTGTAGCTTACCACTTTCGCACCTGCCTAGTGGATGGAGGGAATATTCTATGTCATGGTTTTTGTATGTCATGATTGAGTTTTACTGCAATAGGGAAAGTGGTAATCCTATGTCAAGTCAAAGGTTGTAAGTTTTGGCCTGACTTTAAGATGGGTTGACCAACAGTCTATAACTAAGCTACTCCACCAACATGTATAAGTGTTGGAGGCCAGTTATTTACAAAGCGTTTTTGGGTGCTGACCTGATTTAGTTTGGTAGTGGGGTTGGATTGTTATGTGACTTGCAATGCCATTTCAGTGAGTGCATAGATCCAGTCATTTTTTTTCTATTATGGTGCATTCATGTGCCATGTGTATCACATTCTGATCCTGATATCAACTCCTGGTTTGTGTTGTTTCAATCAATATACCGGTTGTGGCATTTGACCACCTGATGATGTATCCTCAGTTTGATTTCCAATAACCGACATAAACCAAGTGTCATTGTGGGCAAGCTACAGGTTGGACATCTACCATCAATAAGTTACCACCAGTCTGCCATCTAGAATGGGTATGCCATGGGCTGATTCTGCATACAGCAGTTGCTTAATTTTTGCAAAGAAGCTTTACAGCCATTGGTTAGAAATGAATTAAGCATGAAGACACTTTCCCTTGTTTCCACAAAGCTGTTCATTCACCCATACAATGTGTATCAACTGTATGGGACAAAGCATGTAGCTGCACAAATGTCTATTTGTTGCCAAGCTACAAAATGTTGCTAAGCCCCTTCTTGCAATCAGCAAAAAGCACATGTGTTATGATATATGTGTTATCCAGATATGGGTCTCAGAATTTGACCACTTTGTGGTTTCCATGGGCTCTCCCTGTGTCAAAAAACATCTGCCACTGTGAAGACTGAAGTAGTTTCATTTATATGTAATTTTTGCATTGCAAGATAGGAAATCATTTTATTTTTCAAGTGGTGTATGATTTAGGTTTCTTGCCAGTTGTTTCTGGCCATGACATCAAAATATCAAAAAGACAAAAAAGAAAATGCTCTCCTGAACAAAAATGAAAAAGCCAGTTATGAGTTTTTGACTTTTGACAACAGATATGACACTAGAAGTGTGCAATCCAGTGTGTCAAAGTGCATGCAATTCTGTTTTAGCACCTTCATAGCATGCATGGTTTTGATGAAGGAAGATGTACTTATGCTTTACTTTCATCATGTTGGGCAGCTTTAAATCAAACGAGCAGCTGGAGGATCAAGCCAGCTGCTGGTTGTATCCATCAGAGATCACTTACACTCATACTCTGATACATTAATCTGGGAGATTTCACCCAACCTTTCTGTCATCATCCTGACTTTGCTCCAGCTCATTTACTTGTATATAGCAGTGCATACCTCTGAGGCCTTCTCACCATCTGTTACAGCCGATCACAATGTTCATCGAGGAAGGGATAGGCCAGCTGTTTATTGTTCAGTGAGCCCATTTTATCAACTTCTCCCTCTCCAGATGTCAGCTCCGAGTGGAACTCAGATGCGTGGGCTGTATCGCGGCCTGCTTCGCTACGGCCAGACTCTGCAGCTCACTGACAAGGGCTACTTCTATCGGAGGGTGCGCAGCGAGTTTGACAAGTCCCGGCACGTCGAAAGCACAGAGCAGCGACGCTTCCTGTTTGAGGTGACTAGGCCTGTTACATTGCACTGGCTGCTCCCTGTGCCATTGCATGGATAGGCAGTTACGGCACTAGGTCAGGACATTAATTTTTTGCGAAGCATATCGTGGTCGTATGCCCGCAATTGCCCCTTCAATCTAGTCGAAAATGTGTCGTGCCAGCCACTGGGTTGGTGCCATGTTCACTCACAGAATTCATTGTTTTTCCTTACCACCTCACCCAACGCCGAAGAGATGACTCCAAAGCCTTTCGTGGGGGCTTTTCGTTCTAAAGCGAAGCGAAAATAAGCATTCGAATTGCAGAGACGATTTATACCAGCTGCGCGCCGCTCGCCCCCGCCGCTGGCGCCATATAGCGGCCAGCCAGCCGCGACACTGCCCCCGCTCCTTCCGTGTCCGCCAGAAGGGCCACTCCGTGCTGAGCCGGCGCCGGCTGGTCTGAGCATGCTCTCCTGGCTGGCGTCGGCCGCCACTGCGCCGCTGCTCCGTCGCCGCCCGGCGGCTGGCGGCCGCCGCGCGCGCCGCCAGTCGAGACGCCATCGATCGCTCGCGCTTCCCGGAGCTGCAGGAGCGCGAGCTGGAGGAGCGTTTCGTGCGCGGCAGCGGCCCGGGCGGCCAGAGCGTCAACAAGACGGCTAACTGCGTGTCCCTGAAACACGTCCCCACAGGTTGGTATGGCGACAGTCGGGGATTTACTGGTGGCGGCGGTAGTAGCGCATGCCGAGTTCCCTCGCTCGGAAGGTTTTGTTGTGGCCAGGGGATTGGGGAGGTGCGTCGTGCAGTTAAGCGGGACGCAGCTCGCCGGCATTGTCCGGCGCGCTGGCAGCAGACTTGTGCTTGGTTCTGCTTCGTAAGAACACTAAGGCTCCCAACGCACGTGGTCGATTTCAACCTGGAGCTCCGATAAGCGCAGCGCGTTAGCTTGACTTCGCCTGCCGCTGTAGATTTGTTGAATGCCAGAGAAGATTCCGATCAAGCTGTATTGTATGGACCATATATAATCGTATTTAAGTTATACTTGCTGGTGCGGCCGTCTCATATCCAATGATGCACATACACTAACCGTTCCATAGAAAATGTGTTAGTATGATTGCGTTCCTTTCCTAGTCAACTTATGTGCGTGCCATTGGGGCTTTACGACGCACTCAGCTGCTGACGCTTTATGGCGTCGCCTGCCTCTCGCCCTAGCAGGAAGGGCGGACACCGTGGGAAACCGAACCCTGCACCTCTGGTCTCCCAGACGTGCGTTGGTTAATGCGGACGCGTTAACCACTGCACTACTCGGTCAGCTTGTCTCATCAGTTCTGTTGATTCGGCTTCCTCCCAGGTTCATACCGATTGTGCCATGTAGCTGATTCCGGAGCCGTTGCCGAGCCCAACTGACGGATGCAGGCAGTGCTCGCCGGCTGCTCATCCGGAGAAAGGACGAGAGCAAACTGAAGGGTAACGAAAGAGTTAACCGCGCTCTGTTCCAGTTCTTCAACACAGACATCCAAAAACGCACAGTCCTTGCGTTGCTTGGCGCCATAAGGTCGCCTGCGTGTGGTCACGGGTTTTCCCCGGGCTCGTCGGGCGACGCCCCTGACTGGCGCCGCCGCCGCCGCCAGGTCTGGTGGTCAAGTGCCACGAGTCACGCTCACTCGAGGTGAACCGTGCTGGCGCACGTCGGCTGCTGGCAGAGCGGCTGGACGGCCTGCTAAACGGCGAGCAGGCCGTGGCGGCGCAGCAGGAGCGCAGTCGCGCCCAGCAGCAGCAGCGGCGCGACGACCAGCGCCGCCGCCGGCAGCTGAGGAAACAACTGTGGCGCGAGCAGCAGGAGCCACCCGTCACGTAAACGACCAGCAGCAACGTAGGCTAGTTTGTTCGACTGTAGTGTTCAAGGGGCGGCAGCGCCGTGTTGGAAGCTGTGCTGTTTTCACGTCGATCGTTTATTTGCCGCACAATACATGCGAACGAAAGATTTGGCACTCCCTTACTGCCGTTTCGATCTATGACAACACCACGAACATGAAAAGAAGCGAACCGCGACCTTAGCACATAAACACGATCACTTCGACAGTAACGAGCGCTTCTTGGCTGCTGTGCTGGGCGACCGCGGGTCGGTGGCGGCAGTATGGGCCATCCAGCCGGGCAGCTTCCGCTTGGTGCCAGGCCGCGGCACGACCGGCGAGTCGTCCTCGGAGTCAGAGTCGGACAGCAGGTTCCCGGGCCGCAGTCTGACCGGCGCCCGCCGTACCGGGGCCGGTGGGGCTCTGTCTTCAGCCCGGGCCGGCCGCGAGCCGACCACGGCCCGCGCCGGCCGCGAGTTCACCTCGTCCGGGTCTAGGCGGCCCCATAGCGGCCGGGCCGGCGCTGCGGCCTCGCCCTCGTCTTCGTCGGCCGCGGCGGCGGCGCCGGGCCAGCGGAACCGCTCCGGTGGTGGCGGCGGCGGCTCGGCGCTCGGTGCCGGTCTGACCTCGGCCGCCCGCTCGGCGGCCAGCAGCTCCGCCTCGTCCGGATCCGAATCGTCGCCGAACGGATCCACCAGCTGGAGGCCAGCGTCCGGGCCGGACAGTGACGCGCCCGGCCGCTGGCTGCGGCTGCGACACCGGAGGCGAAGGCGGCGAGCCTGCCGCCGGCGCCAGGTAGCGCGTCAGCCGTGCTTGCGAGGTCTCCAGTCGGCGTGCAGGCACGATGGTGGTGGCCGGGCCGCGCGCCGACAGCCAGCCTCCGTCCGACGGCTCGGCGCCGCCCGATGAGGGCGTGGCCCGCTCGGGGGAACCGGTCGGCTGGCTGGCGGGCGGGGCGGCGGCCCGCTCGGTCTGCGGCACGCGGCGAACGCGAGGTGAAGGCCTTACACCACACACGGCGCGGCTCGCCTCAGCCACTGACCTTGCTTCATATGGCGCACGTGATGACCCGCCCGACTACACGGCACACGACAAACGAATCATCAGATGAGCTGGAAAGTCGTGCATTATATGTGATCTGTAGTGACGACGTTACCTGGGGGCGGCCGGCCGAGCTGCACGAGCGACCGGTCAGGCCGTACAAACGGGCGATCACGGCCAGGCAGGTCTTCAACTGGTCGTAGGTCACGTCGTCGGGACAGTGCTCCTTGATCACGCGGAGGCGACTGATGTCTGCAGGACACCGGGCGTCAGTTCGTCGCGCACATGACACGGCTCTGAGAGATCCTTTCCGCCAGGTCAAGGAAATCTGTCTGACCAGTCACAGTCGCGGACCAGCCGGCGAATGACACTAGATTTTGACCGGCACGCGCCGTCTTGTGAGCTCAAACGCTCGTCCCATAAGCCATCGGTGACACATCAGTCTCTAAAACAACCGCCGGTGCATGATGACCTTTGCAACAGGCCGTCCAGTTGTTGGAAGCGGACAGCCAAGCAAACATGCTTGGCGCGACGGTAACCAGTGAGCCACCGAGAGCTAGCCCCCGGCCCGTCCGCCGTGTACCCTGCCCTGCCAACCTCCCCCCTCCCTCCCTCCCTCACCGACCTGAGCCGATGGCAGGGCTGCGGACCACGCGGGACACCGTGTCCACCAGCGGCCCTGATCCACATCCAGCCGGGACAGGTCCACCCGGCAGGCCCCAGCTTGATGGCCTCGCACAGGTGGCCCACCACCGTGGACGGCTTTGTTGTAGCGACCTGAGCCGCACAGGTGCGCACGGTCACTGGCAGAGCGGCGGCACGGCTTCAGTGAACAGAGCCCGCACGGTCACTGGCAGAGCGGCGGCACGGCTTCAGTGAACAGAGCCCGCACGGTCACTGGCAGAGCGGCGACACGGCTTCAGTGAACAGAGCCCGCACGGTCACTGGCAGAGCGGCGACACGGCTTCAGTGAACAGAGCCCGCACGGGCGCGCACGGTCACTGGCAGAGCGGCGACACGGCTTCAGTGAACAGAGCCCGCACGGGCGCGCACGGTCACTGGCAGAGCGGCGACACGGCTTCAGTGAACAGAGCCCGCACGGGTGCGCACGGTCACTGGCCAGAGCGGCGACACGGCTTCAGTGAACAGAGCCCGCACGGGCGCGCACGGTCCACTGGCAGAGCGGCGACACGGCTTCAGTGAACAGAGCCGCACAGGTGCGCACGGTCACTGGCAGAGCGGCGACACGGCTTCAGTGAACAGAGCCCGCACGGGCGCGCACGGTCACTGGCAGAGCGGCGACACGGCTTCAGTGAACAGAGCCCGCATGGGTGAGCACGGTCACTGGCACAGTGGCAGTACGGCTTCAGTGAACAGAGGTTCTTCGTACAACCCGCAACAGGATGACAGCGTTCCATAAATCCAAGGCATTCACGGCTCCAATGAAATGATGCTGTTGATCTCGCCCCATTCATGGTAATCAAACATCCCCGCAAAATTGCTATGGATGCCCCACGGCTTCGCTGAAAAGATACTGATGCTGGCAATCCTGCATTATTCGTGACAATCTGGCACGGATCCAAAAGAGTCGCCTCGAAGCTGAAGCTTGCAGAACGCCGACGCTCTCCTCTCCCCGTGCAGCCCCACCAGGACTGGCAAGAGGATGGGCTCCGGTTCAGACGAGTCCGCACCGTTCTGCGGCCGCTCGCTCCACGCTGAGACCGTCCCGGCACACGCTGACGTAGCTGTGGCGCTGCGTATCCGACATGTGCATCAGCATCGCCTCCTCCTCCTCCGCCGACGGCCCCGACGCGCCCGCCGCCTGGCGGCAGCGGCGCGAGTCACAACGCACGTCGGTCAGCGCTGTGGCGCGCAGTCGTTGCGGACTTTTTGGCGTCAAGCCAAGGACATCAGCAATGAAGATGACACCAGTGCATCTGTCGCATACTGGAGCACGCCAATCTGCATGGCAGATCGCCACTCCGGGATCACCACTCCCGAACACCACCCCGAACACTACTCCCGGACATCTCTCCCGGGCACCACTCCCGGACCCCATACCAGGATCCCCACTCCCGAACACCACCCCGAACACTACTCCCGGACATCTCTCCCGGGCACCACTCTCGGACCCCATACCGGGATCACCACTCCCGAACACCACCCCGAACACTACTCCCGGACAACTCTCCCGGGCACCACTCCCGGACCCCATACCGGGATCCCCACTCCCGAACACCACCCCGAACACTACTCCCGGACATCTCTCCCGGGCACCACTCCCGGACCCCATACCGGGATCACCACTCCCGAACACCACCCCGAACACTACTCCCGGACAACTCTCCCGGGCACCACTCCCGGACCCCATACCGGGATCCCCACTCCCGAACACCACCCCGAACACTACTCCCGAACATCTCTCCCGGGCACCACTCCCGGACCCCATACCGGGATCACCACTCCCGAACACCACCCCGAACACTACTCCCGGACGTCTCTTCCGGGCACCACTCCCGGACCCCGTACCGGGATCCCCACTCCCGAACACCACCCCGAACACTACTCCCGGACATCTCTTCCGGGCACCACTCCCGGACCCCATACCGGGATCACCACTCCCGAACACCTCTCGGTCCCGCCGCCGCGCGGTCGGCCGCGCACGGCCAGCCCTCGCGTCGCTACGGCCCGCACCTGCTCGGGGAAGTTGTCCGTGGAGAGGTTGTACTTGAGCGCCATGTGGCTAATGAGCTCCACGATCTCGTAGCCGTACTTCTGCGCCTTGATGTCGGTGACGCCCTCGACGGCGACCAGCCGGCGCACGGAGCTGGGCCGCCGCCGCGCCAGCTCCAGCAGCGTCTTGTTGCTGGCCACCATGTAGGGCATGACGCCCAGCTGGTCGCTGAGGCGGGAGCGCAGCGCCAGCAGCTCCGTGTAGAGCAGGCCCTGGCGACGCCGGCGGCGGGGTCAGGCGCGCAAGCCGCCGCGGGCGGGACGCAGACGGATGGACACGGCGAACGAGGCCGGGACGCGGGCAGACGGGTACAGCGGCCGGGGGCGGGACGCGTGACGCAGGCAGGCAAGACGCAGCTGCGGGGCCAACAGTTCAGAGGATGCGGCCGGACGCGGACCGTATCAGACACCTGAGCAGGCTACGACAGCTGCGGCGCGCCCCGACCGGCGTCGCTCGCGGGCTGACATCAGCGATCGGACTCGCCGGCGGCGACGGTCAGACACCGCCTCCGGGCATGACACCAGCTAGGCCGCCGACGGCCGGATGCCGCCCGGGCGTGGGCGACCTGAGCGCGAGCGGGGCCGCTGGGGCGTACCCGGTACTTGAGCTCGGTCGGGTCGGGCAGCGGCTCGACGGTCACGCCGCACACGGCCTGGTCGTCGGCCGGCCGGTCCGGCAGCACCTGGCGGCGCGCCGAGCCAGCCGCCGCCGTCACGTCGGCGAAGTCGGTGTGGTTGGGCCGCTGTTGCGCGCGCATGCCCTCGGTGGGTACGAGCTCCAGCCGGGTGGCGCGATCACGGGCATAGCTGAGGCACAGGGCGCGTGAGCGGGCCGGCCGACGTCGTAGCGTGGCGGCGGCAGACCGGCCGGCACAAACATGGCGTGATAGCATGAGGTCACCGAATCAACCAACACACCGAAAGTACAACCTGTGCAACATAACAAGACGCACAAAGGGCTCTCAAAGGACGATGATGATATGGGCATGAGGGCGCGCCGACTGCAAGGATCACATGGTGCGTATGAGGTCTTTAATCTTTGCACTCGGTTGGTACGCTGGGCAGCGGACATGGCCAAATTCGGGACAAAGCAATGACGGCGTGGAAGCCACCGAGAAGCAACGCACGCGATGCGAAGCAGACGGCGGCAGCGGGTTGACTCACGCCTTCAAGAACTCCTCGCCCTTGGCAGTGACGTGTACTGTGGTGAAAAAGCTGGGCGCGCCGCGGCCGCGACCCCGCATGGCACCGCCTCGGGCGCGCATCGCACCTCCGCCCCGCTCGCCCAGGTACTTCTCGAACATCAGCATCTTCCCTGCGGCGGTGAAGGACAGGTCAACGGACAAACTTTCACACCCGATGGTCAGATTGTACATAGGGCACAGAGGTAAACAAATCAAGATTAATTTGAAGATAAGGCACAGACAGGTGTTTTGAAAGTGTTGCTTGTAACATGACTACAGATGGGTGCTATGCATGCTTCAGAGTAGCCAGACGTCAGTGCACAAGCGTTAAGCCAAAATGTCAGCATAGCACAGTAGTAATAGCATCATTCCTCGGAGAAAAAACCCAGGAGAAAGGAGGTATAGATACCTTGGTATTTTGGCAACACGCCTTTATTATTACCAAGATATGCCATGAAGCATAATATATTTCACAAGACAAAATAAGGACAGCGACATTATCATTCTCAATATGAACGCTGGAATAACTCACGAACCTAGCGCCTTCCAAAACACATCTGAGTATTCCTTTCCCGAGCCATGGCCTTCTTGCTCCTTCAGCCACTCCCAGACTTTCTTGTTTGACGAGCCTCGCAGATAAAGGATGGGCGTACTCAAGCCTGAAAATATCAGCAACAACCTTGAGACATCAGGTAAACATAATCACAGTGCGTTCCATCTCATATTCATCCATTTCTATGGCACTGCATTGTATCGTCCGTTCCGTCCGTTCATTGGTTTTTGTCACATCTACCACCGGCCGGTGTTAAATACAAACGCAACTAATAAGCCTATATTCTGTGTACACGTACGACAGCATCACAGCATAAAAGCAATGAAAACCAAGAGCTTTACAGTTAAGTACCTTGAGGCGATTACGTGGTTTATGTACGAAACGCCTTTAAGTCACAAGGACGTTAGCATCAACGTTTGCAATAATCGAACCGTCCGTCATCAATCAATCAATCAATCAGTCAAACACCAATCGATTTATCAATCAACGTTGATCAACGCATATGGAAGTTCCAACCGAATCTAGCACACAAGGTCCAACGCACCCAAACGGGTTACAGCGTTGAGCCAAAGATGAATTACATACTGGAAGTGCGGGTAGACGCGACACGAGCTCTACAGCACCTAAGGACAGAGCCCTCGCCGCGGCCCGTGTCCGGGGTGCCCGGCCGGCCGTCGGCGGCGGCACGCGTCTCACCGGACCGTCCCTTGCAGAGCTGCACGGCCCCCAGCAGCATGGCCGCCTGCGCCGCGAAATTGCGGCCGCCGTCCTGTTCGGTGGCGTCCGGGCCGGCCGTCCGCTTGTTGCCATACCTGCGCGGACCGACCGAGGCGGCGGCGTCATGTCGGGGCCCACGGCGGCGGCCGGCCGCGGCGCCAGCCCTGCACGAACTGGCGCCACTGACGGACGGCCACCTACGCGGGCGCCGAGTCACAGCGGCGGCGCTCCGAAGGCTTTGTAATTAACGATGGTCGGAACCACGAGCGTCCTTTTCAACCACGGCGAGTGACGTCACGCGTCTTTCTGGAGGGCGCAAGGACAGCGGTTCTCAAATCAGCTCGCAGTGACCGCAGCTTCAGCCGTCGAGCCCACTCGGCTTTCCCACGCCCAGATTCGACACCGTCGACTACGTCCAGATCCGATACTGTCGACTGCGCTATCACGCCGCCCAACTCTGTCTGAACTGAAACGGCCCCCAGTCCCATCGGCAGCTTTTAGCACGACGAAGAACACAGGCCCTATCTGTGCTTGTGGTCGCGAATACCAGCAGATGAGCCTACAAACCTGCCCGCCAGGGCCTGTGAGCGGCGTGGGCCTGGCCCCGGGTCTGTGGCCATGCTCCCCTCAAGGCTTCACGAAGCCATGCCGGGTTTCTTTGCGGCAGCCCGGACCGGCCGCGGCTCACTTGTTGTTGCAGTTATCGCAGCAACCGTGCCGTTCGCCAGCCGCGGCGACCGAGTCAAAGTGGCGCAGCAGCGCGCGGCGGCGGCAGCCGGTGCCGCTCAGCAACGCCTCGAAGCTCGTCAGCATGTCCAGCCGGTGCTGCAGGTACGACGCCGAGTTCACCGTACCCAGGAAGTGTCTGCGCAACACGTGACGTGCGTCACGGTGGGATGGCGGCAGACGATTGTCGTCACATAATCGATGCTGAGCAGCACGCGAGGCATCCGCAGAATTCGCTGCCCTCCGAATGCTGCGCGGTGCGGCGTGCGCTCTTCCCACGTCACGTCCTGCGACGCCAAGAGACGATGCGTGTGTCATCAATGGGTCAACGGCGCCGCCTCTGCTTGGTCCCAAATCTACGTTCACCTCGATCGGAATAGCGTTTCTTATTATGCGCAGAACCATTCGGTCACCTGGCATCAGTCACCCCACGCGTCGCCACCTGCCGTCCGGAGGTGCCCCCATCCGTCGGCGGGTCAATTTGGCCACGCGCCGGCCTCACCTGTGCAGCACGAAATCGGCCGACTTGAAGAACACGGTGCAGGCCGCCGCCTGACCGTCGCGGCCGGCCCGTCCGATCTCCTGATAGTAGGACTCCACGTCCCGCGAGGCGCCGTAGTGCACGATACGGCGCACATCTGAAGCCAGGCCGGCGGTGGGTCAGACTCGGGTCACGGCGGCGGGTCAGCTCGGGGAACGGCGACGGGGCAGACTCGGGGAACGGTGGTGGGTCAGCTCGGGGAACGGCGACGGGGCAGACTCGGGGAACGGCGACGGGTCAGACTTGGGCCACGGCGGCGGGTCAGACTCGGGACACGGTGGCGGGTCAGCTCGGGGAACGGCGGCGGGTCAGACTCGGGGCACGGTGGTGGGTCAGCTCGGGGCACGGCGGCGGGTCAGACTCGGGGAACGGCGGCGGGTCAGCTCGGGGAACGGCGGCGGGTCAGATTCGGCGCACGGCGCGCCAGGGGTCCACAACGAGAGGCACACATCAGGCAGGACGGTGCTTCTCGCCTAGCTGGCTCGCCAGTTAACACTGAAACCTATCGTTTCACCGAGGACTGATCTGTCGTAGCTTCACATCCAATAGGTTCAAAATGTATCTATGCTGTTTCGGCACATTATTAATTCCCACCTGTTCATGCTCACTAAACTCTCAGCCGCAGCCACCCAGCGCTACCTGCTGCCTGAGTGCTACGCTGCCCGCCTCACAGATCATGCTGTGTACGTCGGGCCTCAATTCTAGACATCAGCTACGCACCTGGCTTATCGATGCCCATGCCGAAAGCCACCGTAGCGACGATGACGGACACCTTGTCGCGGACAAACTGCTCATGAGATGCCTTCCGCTGAGGCAGACTCATGCCGGCGTGGTACATCACACACGGCACCCCGGAGTCTGCCGGAGTCACACCAGGCTCAGACTCGACAGGACTGAGTCACGAGGCGGTACATCACACACGGCACCCCGGAGTCTGCCGGAGTCACACCAGGCTCAGACTCGACAGGACTGAGTCACGAGGCGGTACATCACACACGGCACCCCGGAGTCTGCCGGAGTCACACCAGGCTCAGACTCGACAGAACTGAGTCACGAGGCGGTACATCACGCACGGCACCCCGGAGTCTGCCGGAGTCACAACAGGCTCAGACTCGACAGAACTGAGTCACGAGGCGGTACATCACACACGGCACCCCGGAGTCTGCCGCAGTCACACCAGGCTCAGACTCGACAGGACTGAGTCACGAGGCGGTACATCACGCACGGCACCCCGGAGTCTGCCGGAGTCACACCAGGCTCAGACTCGACAGGACTGAGTCACGAGGTGGTACATCACACACGGTACCCCGGAGTCACACCATTGTCAGACTCGACAGGACTGAGTCACGAGGTGGTACATCACACATGGTACCCCGGAGTCACACCATTGTCAGACTCGACAGGACTGAGTCACGAGGTGGTACATCACACATGGTACCCCGGAGTCACACCATTGTCAGACTCGACAGGACTGAGTCACGAGGTGGTACATCATACATGGTACCCCGGAGTCTGCCGGAGCCACACCTCGATCAGACTCGACAGGTCTGAGTCACGAAGAAAGACACCAGTCAGACCTGGTGGAGGCCAGATCCGCTTCCTGATAAACGCCTCGCACCACAGTTCACCTGACGCGGGAGATCTCCTCGATGAGAGAGCATGCACACTTCATGCGATAAAGACGGCATGTCACCGAGGCTCGAAAGCGTAACGTTTCTAAACAGACAAGTTGTCGAAACTACACCAAATAAATTTCATGGGTACGCTTTCCGCCTAGACGTCATATCACACCGTCACGAAGATGTCAGTCACACCCACATTGTACCAGCCAGCGCGGCACACCAGCGTCAAACGCATCGCAGCCGCTTAATCCACGATGATATCCGGTAGACAGCACCACCATGCGTTAACACAGACCCCAACCCTGATCTGCGGTCAACTTTTTAAGTAAAAATTCAGAACATACCGTCACTTGGACTTACTGAGAAACGCGGTGTGGATGACCTCAGTGACCTTGCGCGTGGGGCAGTAGACGATAGTGGCGCCATCGAAGCGCCACTTGCCGTCGACTCGCTGCATGAGTGATGTGAGGTCACCCAGGGCGCTCGAGGATTTGGCCCGCACCTCCAGAAACAGATTCGGGCGATCGAAAGACGTCACAAGCGTGACGCAGTTCCTGCGGAGATTCAAGGTAGTTTGCGGTCAGTTACAACACTGCCACCGTTGAATCCGGCAGCGTTATTAGTTCCGGGGGTGCCACATAGTTATCGTTGACGAGGACACATTCTAACGTTTTCAAAACCTGATGGACTCATGTTACATCCAGCGCGCAAATTTTGTCGTAGCATACACATCGCTGGAACAATCAAAAGTACAACAATAAATAATATCAACCAGCGCAAATTTCTGCAATCACCATCGCGCCTACGTGATATGTACTGGCACTGTCCGGCGGCAGGCGGGCACGGCGGAGTGCCACATCTAACCTGAGCCACAGCGCCACAGCTTACCTGAGCCATGGCGCCACAGCTGGCCTGAGCCACAGCGCCACAGCTGACCTGAGCCATGGCGCCACAGCTGACCTGAGCCATGGAACCACAGCTGGCCTGAGCCACAAAACCACAACTGACCTGAGCCACAGCGCCACAGCTAACCTGAACCATAGCGTCACAGCTAACCTGAGCCACAGTGTCACAGCTGTCCTGAGCCATGGCGCCACAGCTGTCCTGAGCTAACCTGAGCTACAGAACCACAGCTGACCTGGGCCACAGCACGACAGCTGACCTGGGCCACAGTGCCATAGCTGACCTGGGCCACAGCGCCACAGCTGACCTGAGCCACAGCACGACAGCTGACCTGAGCTCAAGCGAGCGGACGATGTCTGTTCGAACCTCCGGCGTGGCTGTCGCCGTCAGCGCCAGGATCGGCACACCTGGCAACCCTTTCCGCAGCACGTCCAGCTTCCTGAGGCCCCGAAGAACATTTGTCAGCTCCCAAAAAACGGGCCGTCACTAAGGACCGGCCACTGACGTTCACACACAGTGTGACACTGGGGAAAGCGGACTGACTGTTCCATGCAGGATCCACGGAAGGCGGACAAATTCACAGGCAGCAGGCAGACCGCGCATCGAGGTCGGGACGTCCAAAGCAGAGAACGACGTTCGCCAGCCGAGCACGTGCATTGAACATGCATGCGAAACAGATAACACGCATGAAAGAAGCGTCACAACAACATATGTACAAACTAATCATAGCAACTGCAGCCTTTTCACCTTAACATGTTGTGCAGACATCCGCGGCAAGTAAAACAAACGTTCGCAAACTCCACGTGAACTAACAAACGCCAATGGCGATCACAATAGCTCATCCGCGTGGCCAGCTTCTGCATTTGATGTCGGCCCGCTTGGCCACATGCCCAATTAAAGCCCAGCACCCAGGACATGTACCCAGGTGGCGATGACGGATCAGATGTATGGTCTGGCCCATCCGTCGCGAACGCCTGAGCTGCACAACAGTCTAACCGACGGTAGGTCCCAGGGAGCAGACGGACCTGTAGGAGGACCTGAAGTCGTGACCCCACTGGCTGACACAGTGCGCCTCGTCCACTGCCACCAACGTTACGCCCGCGGAGTCGACCAGCTCTTGCAGAAACTGCATATTTTCTGGGGGAGGGGGGATACATTGCTTGTTCACGACTAATGACGCAAATTCCCCATATCCTGCAGGGTGCCAATAGTGTAATGGCTCAGCCTTGCGTCTGGAAGACCAGAGCCACGGTTTGGAATCCCCGCGGTGCCCACCCTTCCTGCCAGGATGGGAGGCAGGCGACGTCATATCGCCTCAGCAACTGAGTGCGTAGTGAAGCCCGTGTGAGCGACAGCTACCATACCATCCAGTGCAACCATTGCACCTGACCGCTTCTGCGCTTGCTAAGTGCGTAGTACCAGTCTGAACTGATCGCGCATCGCTACACTACATAATCAAGCGTTACATCTCATAAGCGTCCCCTAGAATCCCGGAATGTTCCACAATGTTCGTACTGATGTCTTACAAGACGCGTGAACGGACAGATGCAGACAAAGCTGACATGCCCGCAAATCAGTTGCAGAGTTTGCTATTAGTGAACACTCATTTAGTTTGCAGAGGTGCGGTATTGGATACGGGATCCTTGTGGTGAAGACAGCCCTATACCTATGTAAAATTTTAGGAAACGGAAAAAAATCAGAACGAGATGTGCTGTTCGGCACTTCTTGGTAAAAGGGCTGCCACAGTCTTCCGAGATATGATTAAGTTTTCGCATCGCTGTACAGCATGATGAAGACAACATTGCAAAAATGATGGAAGTTGCAGGAAGTGGTAAAGCTGACACACCACGCCATGAGACCGGGATGAAGGCACATGGCTCGATTCATTGCCGCTAAACGTCACCCAAAATAAGTGCGTTTTTCATTACTGCCGTACTTTCAGCATTTTGGGCGGTCTGAACGCCGCTGGGGACGTGCCCGCCGTAAGCTGTGACAAAATCCGGGCAACCATGTAAATAACTGAAAATGGCAACATTACAGCCTTTAAGGATTATCGGTGACTCCACCTGTCACACACAATTCACTGTGGAAGAGAGCACTGTACGGGTTTATGCGAGACCTCTACGCACAGCAGTCCCTTGACGGCCACCACGGAGCGACCTGTACAGGCACTCACCGACGGCGAACTCGGGCGTGATGTAGAGGACGCGGTACTTGCCCCGCCGCAGGTCCCGCATCACCTCACCGGAGCGGGTCTGGGCGCTGCCCAGCAGGCAGGCGGCGATCCCCGACAGCTGGAACATGGCCAGCAGCTTACACAGCTGCTGCTTTTGGTAGGGGGGTTAACACAGAATGCAGTCATCATCTTTAATCTAACAAAGTGCCTAATGTTAAGGAGATATTCTACGAGTTATTGAGGTCACTTGCATGAAATTGTTTTTTGGGCGAGAGAGGGGGGCATTGCGCACAATTTGGTGGGGCGTTAATGCTCACCAAATAACACAATAAGTGTACCTTTCAGACCATCATTCCTCCATAAAGGAGCAAAAAATAGCATGGATGTTGATAAATACCTCATGCTACTGTGTGGCGCGGCCTCTATGGCCCACGGAGTCCATATTGACGGCATCGAGCGCCGGACGGCGGGGTGACATAATCGCATACAACGCGAGCGCCTGCCCCCCCCCCCCCCCTCCCCCGCCTCCCCCAGCAGCCAGGAAGAGTGATGCAGGCAACATACCATGGCCACTCCAGAACCCAATCTGCCCTCCCCCTCCCCAGCCAGCCCACGCCCACGCCCACGCCCACGCCCACGCCCACGCCCACGCCCACGCCCACACCCACGCCCACGCCCACGCTGACGCCAGCCAGCCCATGCTGATGCCAGACCCAGGAGTCTGAAGCGGAGGATGCCCGCGCACCTGCAGCGAGAGGACCTGGTCCTCCATCAGCGAGATGAGCGGGGACACCACCACGCTGAGGCCGGCCCGGTGCACGGCCGGGTACTGGTAGCAGAGCGACTTGCCCGACCCGGTGGCCATCACCGCCAGCTGGTCACACGCGCCCTGCGGCGGGTGCTGGCGGTAACGAGGGTGGCTCGCCAGCACAGAACGCATTACTGAGTGGATGGAGAAGCCACTGCATACCTGACAACCAAAGCGGTTTGGACTGGGAAAAATATTTCTCAGTCAAATTTGTTTGAACATAATGTGTAGCTGCGTGGTTCATAGTCATTGAAACAGCATGCCAAGCAACACAAGCCGGCACGCTCCCATTTAGATGAGCCAGGTTCAACTTTGAATGACCTGATGATGACCCTGATGACTTGATGGCTCTAATTTTTAGAGACAAAGTTCAGGCACACCACAACAAAGTTAACATGACACATCTCATAATTTCAAAATCAGATATAAGCATGATAACTGAGGGCACAGTCT
Organism: Pollicipes pollicipes; assembly: GCF_011947565.3. Lineage (NCBI taxonomy): Eukaryota > Metazoa > Arthropoda > Thecostraca > Pollicipedomorpha > Pollicipedidae > Pollicipes > Pollicipes pollicipes. The sequence goes on from NW_023596461.1 coordinate 28,361,462, forward strand.
AACAGAAGATGTTCAGCAGTGCAATCAAGTTCAACAGCAGAAGTTCAGCAGCACAACAAACTACAAAACACTTCAAACAATTCATAAACACTCTCATGATGTAGAACATGCACATTCTGCCTACATTTAAGACTCTCCAAATAATGTCCCACTGCTTGGCTCTGAACTGCAGATGCCCAAAATACTTCTGAAGAGTGGCCAGGTGGCATGGCTCTGGGGCAGGAGTGGCATTTGAAGTCATCTTCTCTTGTTTTGTAACTATATGGAAGACATCAGTTTGAGCTGAAACAAACAAGGATAAAGTAGAACCTGTTCATGTCAAAATCCAGTTTTCAGTCCCTGAAAAAAGACAATGGCATATATGTTGTAATCCTAACACACAGGCAGTGTTCCATCCAGGCATGGGCCAGGGGGGCCTGCAAAAAATACATCTAATGCAACAGACATCTACTCAACCCTGGTGTATTGAACCTGCTCACACCAGCATACACCAAGCTCTGGCCAGGACACCTTGTGCTCAATGGTTGGATCACTTAAGTGCAAGAAATATTTGGAAGTAGGTGTAAAATTTCCTTCCCAGCATCATTATTTCCTGCAATATTGGCTCTATTGTCCACCAAACTTCAAGCACTGGAATTTACAACATGTTGCATATGCATGTGCACTGAAATTTTACTTAAATTCAATTTCTACTGCACTAGGACATGTGGATATGTTTCCAGGTAACTTTTTAAGTTTGGCCCAAGGCCGGAATTGGTTTAAGGGGCTCATACAAGGATCCCCAAAATATGGAGCCAAAAGATCCTGGCTTCACCCCTGGGATCCAGGCACACATAACATCACCTTATGCAAAATCATCACATTATCTAACCTAACATTATAATCCTACTATGTAAAGACATCATGTTTGGGTGCATGCTAGCCAATCAAACATAAGTATGCAAAAGCTCACACCTTAAAGAGAAAAAGAAAAAGGGTAGCATTAACAGTTTCAAGATGCTGCCAAAAGGTGCACCACAGTATCACAATTAGTGTTCAAGCCCTTTGAGTGCCTATACTATTATAGCCATTAAATTAGCAAATAAAGGTAATGTTATTATGCTATTTTTGTTTTGACCCTTCTCCTGCACTCAAGAAACAATTAGTGTACTACGGGTGTCTATAGTTGAGCATGATCCAAAAGTTTCCCAATAAAGATGTTGACTTTTTGTAATCATACTACTAAAACTGACATATTTGGAGCAGCACGCATTTTCCAGTCTGCCCTACACCCGAATAACAACCCAGCATTCTTAAAGAACAATCCCTCCTCAAAGGCCACATCTTCCGTTCTGTCCTAACCGGCTTAATTGTGGACACCTGCTTACGATACTATACACAACGCTCGAACTTGTCTTAAAATTATTGTAAGCCCAATCGTGCACATAAATCCCTACCCCCGTCCACTGACCACACCGTCCCCAACAGCCTCACGTACGATAAAAAAAAACATTAGGGATCATGCGTTAGTTATGCAAGTTTCAGTAAGTCCAATACGCGCAGCATTTGAAATCAAATCATCGGGCGCCAATTCTGCTAGCAGCGGTCTAAAAAACCGGCATATGACGCAGACATGCAAGTTTTCCGAGACGACTCGTCCGATCGTCCTAAAACCTTTGATAACATGATAATTTTGAGACCTGACCCAAGGTCAAACACTACGAAAAGGCGAAGGGAAAACTGTACATGCAAATGCAGACAATTCAGATCTCAGGGCCTGCTAGACCGATCACTGCCAAACCTTCACCATTGGATGCCCCATACAGGGTTCCCTGTTGCAGTTCCAAATTCGGTGACCCTAAGTCAGGCCAAAAGGCGTCAGATTTTACACAATAGAAAATTCTTCCTCGCAGACAACTTGTCATAACTTTTATGGTATCAATATATTCCGGTATTTTAGACGGGTCGCCCTGGATTGATTGGTGAAGGGCGTAATGACCGAGTGGCTAGCTTATTCGGCTCCCACGTGGGGCCCCAGGTATTTGATCCCCAGTTGCGCGATGGTCCCTTAGCACTAATGTGGCGCCCGCAGTAGAGGGCGAGCCATAAAGGGCGTGCGACGTGTGCCTTGCGCGGGAGTGCGATGAAAAAATGGGCGGGGGATCTTACGTGCCACACAATGACGCCACACGGTCTCCTACCGGCTGAGCTCACCGCCACGGAGCAGCTGCCAGCTCACCATTGCGTGCCAGTCAAGTCAGTGCACTTTCTCTGGGATTCATATCTGGATAATTACTGTAGTATCTTTCCGCCGGACCATTGAGGAGGCTTTTTTCATCCGGAAGCCGGCGGTAGCGCCGCACGAGATAAGAGCTGAGTGAACGGGGTGAATGGCGAATGTTGCACACATCTTCAACCGCGGCGGTGCGGCGCTCGCGTGCCGCTCTGCGGTCGACATGGTGCGGGCGCTTGGAACAGTAGACGGGTACCGTCCCCTTTGTGTATAGCGCGGGCCTCGGCTGTAAACGGCACCAAGGTTCCGCTGATTTAGAGAACTCTTGCTGGATGGTGGGTGGCGGCCACGCTGGCTCGGGAGGCCGAGGTCGGCCGCCAAGCGGTTGAAAACTTCGGATCAGGTGTGCCAGATGCTATAGCTGGGTGGTGCGCATGCGCAATCGAAAGGCTTGTATCAGCCCGGCGCACACACTACGTAAGCCGTGGATCTCGGTCACTCGAGGCGCTCCGCACCGTGGCCACTATGGGGTAGGTTCCTGGAGACGGGCCAAAGAGGGTGGGACTCTGCGGTCTTTACGTGGAGGGCAGGGGGCGGGGGCCTTCACGTGTTCCGGGCACGCAGAAATCCGACAAAGTGTGTGATTGATCCCGATTCATTGTTCAGGCTCTTTCCAAGTCGACAGACTGTGTTTGGAACTGAAGGGCAACGGGTCAGATTTGCGAACCAATTCTAATTTGAAAAAGGCCATTGATGCAACATCCATGTGCGGTGAACGCGTTGCTGCCCTCCGGGTGCGCTGGGCCGGGGTTGTTCTGAGGTAAACGCTAAACGAACTCTTCCGGGCTGGCACACCGTGTGGCAGGCGGATCAAGTGTGCGTAGAACTGAAGCGCGATGCATGGATGTGGCCACTAAGTGCAGTGTGTTTCACATTGATGTTTGACGTGAAACGCCGGCCAGCAACGCGAGATCTTTACAATGGCTGGCCCGCACCAACTGTGCACCGAGGGAGCGACGGAAAGGCTGGTTAGGTCGCGGTGACATCCATGCCGCTCCAGGCACAGGTGAGGTGATGAAACTTAGGGTGAGGAGACTAATGCAATGGAAACACTAATATTACAAAGTCTTCCACCTCACACTGACGCGAATCACGATCCAATCACTTCTCGCAAAGGCACCATACCTAGTCAATTCTGACCAAGACAATGTTAACGTTGGAAATCGAGGTCAATTTTGGGTCATCGGAAGGTTTAGTGTCTGAATCGACAGACACCAAGAAATCGTCTACCTCATGTCAAAGCACCGATGCCACCGATTCAGCGCCGTTTATAGGCCTCGCGGGTACACACATCTCGCATCAGTGATGTGATGTGATGATACACATCTCGCATCAGTGATGCACACAGCTGCGAAGACATGCCACTGGCGACTGTTTGTGCTGGCGCCGCACTGCGGCTAAATAAATATAATATTTTCAAAATAAAGATAGGCTATTTCCTGGCGCACCTATATCAATAAGTAAGCATGTTTTTCAGCTTGTGTAGGACCATTTCAATAGATGAACCTTCACCCAGCGCATCCCGCTTCTTAGCCATATCACTGTGCAATGTATCACTGCCGACAGCCCGAACCAGGAAACACACGGCGAGGGATTCGCTGCCACCTATATTACACATATGCACTCTGACACACACACGCACACGCACACGCGCGCGCAGCACAACGTCGGTTCACAGCTGAGTCCGCAGGACTAGAGGTGCCGCCAGGTCACGAGACCGACACCATGAGGCCGTCTCCGGGCCCGGCGCGCCGGCCGGGCAGTGCCGGACCCGCCGTCTGGCGGCGGTTTGCAGTCACGGCTCGTGCTACACGCGCCCAGACCGGCGGCAGGCGCGCGCGGTCTGGGCCCACCAGCGCGGGCCCCGACTGGATCACAATGGCTGCTCGAGGCCAGCTGCCTCTGCGTTGGTAGGTGCCAGGTGCTCGGTACGCACGAGAGCGGAGAGAGCGGGGACAGAGGGGAGAGGGGAGAGCGGCAGCGCGCGGCTGCGCGGTTAGTCAGGGGCCTCACACCTGGCGCGAACAAACTCAGAGCCATTGGCGCCAGCACGCGGGCGCGGCTGGCCGGCCGGTACAGCGGGGCGCCGGCGCGGCCGCCGCGCCCTCTACACGGTACACAATACGCACAAACGGCGGAGGCGAGCGCGCGCACGCGTGACCTGCGACGCTCCCGGCCGGCTTCCGCGATCGCCGTCGGCTGGGCCTCAGCCGACCAACACGGTATAAAACAACGCCCGATCGACGGCAGCAGATTCCAGCGAGGTGAGAAGAGACGCGGGTCACGCCGCGTCCCACTGGCCCGCCTAGCGGGTCAGGACGCCGACAGGCCCCCACCCGAGGGCGGTGAGCCGCAGCCCGCGCACGCGTGGCTTCCCAGCTGGCAGCTGAAGGGTGCTCGGCTCCTGGCCGCGTTACAACCGGAGCCGCGCCCCAACTTCGGGCCTCCGCTACGCTACTGGCCAAAACTGGCGGCTGGGCACCCACGTCACTTCCACCCTGGGGTTTTGGGGCACATAAAGCAAGCGAACGCGAGCTTTGGGCGAACGCAATGAAACCAGGCCTGTCACCAATTTAAGCTTAGCATTCAAAACCGTTTATCTCGCGGTAACAAACGACAATAGTCGGCATCGGCGGGCGAAAGCTCGGAACAAACGTTCAATTACGCAACAGCGTTGTCAATTACGTCACAAACAAAAGAGCCGCGGACGACCGGACCCCGCACCGGTCTAGTACGATGAATTTTCTAGCACCACAACAAGTACCAGCCGAGAAGATCACATCAAGTGGAAAAACAGCGTGGATCGCGCGCTACGCAGATTTCCCATTACGAGGTCGGTGCACATGGGCCAGCGTTGGGCCACTCCCTGGCAGCTTTGGGGTTGCAGTCAGCAGTTGATCATTGTGACGGTGAATACAGAAATTGGCCAGGGAACGTACCGCGACCACCGTTAAATCGGCTGCATTTCTTTGTGAAATGCACACAATCATCGACGCGAGGAGTTACCAACTGCGCGGGACACACGTCCCGCGGCGAACTAAAACTGACGGCCGTCAGTACCCAAAGCTGACGGCACGCTTGTACGGTTACACGTGGTGACGCCGCTGCTCACTGCCGGGTCAGTCAGCAGGCGCTGCTGTATGCTGGAGCGTCACTTCCCTGGTGGTGGGGGTGGCGAACGTCCGAACCGGGTTCGGCCGGGGGTCGGGCTCGGCCGACGCGCGCCCCCGACCGGCAGCTCACTTGTTCACCATGATCTTGAGATATTGCAGCGCGTTGTGCGCCGCGTCGGCCTTGGCCTTAGCCGGGTCGTCGCCGACGCCGTAGCAGACGGCGACGGGCAGTGTCGATATCTGGACCAGGCACTGGCAGCGATCTGCGGCACACGGCGGCACGGTGAGCATCGCCGGAGGCAGCGCGTGCCCGCCGACCGACACCGGCGATGGCCACCGACACCGGCGATGGCCACCGACACCCGAAGGAGAGCGGGCGACGCCGCCGCCGCCCAACGCCGGAGGACAGGGCAGCAGGAAAACACGACGTGACGAAGACATAGGCCGTGGCAGAGCGCAGGTCGCTCGGAGGTCTGCCTGTCGTTAGCCTGTCGCTAGCTAGCACGATGACCAACACGTTATGTAGTGCAGAGCAGTACACTGGTAGCGGAGAATGCCGGTCTTCCAGACGGAGCGCCATGTGGCGATCACAGTTTAAAGGGGGGGGGGGGGGGGCGTTGTACGCATGGTCACAACCTGAGCGAGACCAAGGTGCTGTCACGGCTGAGGCCCGTCACAAAATACTGCACGCTCCCATCCAAGCCGACAAAGCACCCACCCGTTGAACAGTGCGACATGCAAAATGCAGCACGTTGGGGAAGGACTGGGCTAGGCACAGCCTGATCAGCCCGAAAAATGGAAGAAGACACCATAAATTGCTGTAGAATACCCTATTCCCATATGGACAAACAACTAAATCTGTTCTTTAACATTGAGCAAGTCAGAAATAGCTAAATCTGATCATAAAGATTAAAATACAGTCCACGGTAACTTGCCAAATCTAAGCACTGATCAGCTTGACTGCAGTCAATATTCTAGCCGATTCATTAAAACTAACAGCGTGGCTGGGTGCTCCGTTATGACACTTGCAACCGGCGATGATGCCCCCATCCCCCCCCCCCCGCAGTGCATCATGTGCGCACGAAACGAAGACATCCCGAAGCTGAAAATCATAGACCTTTGGACACTGGACCCCAAGCAAATAACTGTATATCTGCTAGAAATTTCATCAAAAAGGTGTTAGACATAAGCGGACGAGGGGTCGGCACTTTACTGCTAAACACAGAGTCATCGGCGGATCAACAGCCAGCCGCTGTCGGTTTGCGGTGGAGGAGCTGACGCAGTGTGTCTAAGGCGCAAGAAAGCACATACCGATTCAAGACTGCGGCGAGCAGGAGTGTGACTACAAGAGACAGCAAAGCTATACCTTCAAATGACTTCTCGTCGATATCAACCCAGGTGATTGGGAACGTCTGCTCCAAGGCCAGCTCCTGCAGGAACTGGACGCAGTTCCACGTCGATTGGTTCGGCGCCGTCTCCTGTCGAGAACACAGAGCGCATGAGACACACACACATACCGTCGCGGGCTTCACATTCGGCGCAACACACCGCCCTCCAACGAATTTCGGCTGCTTGGTGTAAAGTCTCAAACAGTACCCCTTGATCGTCTTCCGTGAGCGAAAGAGCATGTTCAGGGCCGAGCGTGCTTCGCTCGCGCCCATCGAGCACCGCGCGTGCGAGCGCACCTCGTGAACGACCGCGCGAGGGGCCCAGCACAAACCGCCACCGCGGCGCAACGGCACCGGGAGGGCGCCGCGTCCCGGAGCGCTGGCTGCCGGCGGTCAGGGCCGTACCCGCAGCTCGAAGAGCTTCGGTCCGGCGGCCGCCTTCAGGTTGCGGTGGAACTGTCCCACGTGCACGCTGCTGGACGCCGTCAGCGGCGGGATCTGACTCGACATCAGGCCCGAGAAGTGGTCCGCCAGCTTCTGTACCGCCTGGCGGGCAGAGTCCGAGTCAGACTCGGATGTCAGATGCCGGCCGGACCGCACCCGTGCCTTGACACCGGGTGACAAGCGCGCCCTTCTGGGAGCGCCCGCCCGCGTCCGACGAGCGCGCCGGCGCCATGAGCTATGGGCGCAATGCATGCATGTAAAACTACACTGAAACATTGGGACAAGCTCAGCTACACAGGGCATGATCACAATAACATGCACTTGTACTAACGAAGCAAGATGGCAGTGATCGTCACTACGGAGGCTCAAAAGAAAACAGTAGGAGAGAGCACAGAAGGTCAAACACTGGAGGAGGGAGGGGGAGCGGGGCGCTGCATTTCCAGTCCAAGCGGAGAAAGTGCAACAAGCCATTCCAGCAGAGCAGCCAACCGAAATGCCGGCTGATTCGTGCGAGGATGGGTACGCTGGCCAAGCCATCTCGGACCTGCCCCGCCACTTCCAAACCAAACAAAGCAGGTCTGTGATTTTGTCATGTCTGAGATCGGACCGACCGCAGAAGGAGTGAGCAGTGACGAAGCTGCTAATCTGCGTGCTAATCAAGATCGACTTCGTCTGCGCCGCTGCCGCCTCAACGGGCGTAACCGTCTGCAGCAGCCGACGGCGTCAGCGAGCAGAACACCTGCCACCACCAGCCGACGGGATAGCACGCCCGCAAAAGCAAAGGCGGGACAAACAACGGGAGACGGGAGGGGAGACGGCTACCCCGCGCCGGCTGCGTATCTCCTCTCCGCCGATATCACAAAATGGCCCTTGAAGCGCACCGCCAGACCAGCGGCGCAGCGAGAGCGTGATTTACCGGAACACTGCGCTGGCTGCGGCGCGGGAGCGTCTCCCGGATCGGCCGGGCTACTATCCTCCGGCGACAGGCACGCCAACGAAACGAGACCGGTGTCCTGCGGCCCAAGGAGAGCGTGCGAGAGCAACGCCGCGCAGCAGGCGCTGTCCGCTCCCGGGGCGGATAAGGGCGTGGTACGGACGGCCGCACGCACAGCGGGCTCACCAGACATGCGGGATCACACACGCAATGCCACGACCAGGCCCACGGCGGCGCAGGCCGGCGGCGCGTCACACTCACCACGGCCCACGCAACGGCTGCCACACCGGCCGCGCATGTTACAGCCCTCCGCAAAAACCGGCCGCGCCCAAATGCGGCACCACACCCCGCCGAGACGGTCCAAAAGCCTCGGGCGGCAAAGGGAACGGCTGCCACAGTCGATGTACCAGCCAACCTTGTGGCAGCCGGCGCCGACCACAAGCGGCGCCCCGCGGGGCCTAACCTGCGGGTCGTGAGCTTCTGACGCGGCCGGGTCAGCGGCGGCATCCGCCGGCGCCGCAGCCAGCGGCGGCGCCTCGCGCAGCTTGCTCAGCATCAGGTTTGACGCCTGCCGCTTGGCGATCTTTTTCGACTTGCCCACACCTGGCGAGCAGACGGCTCGGTCAGCATGTGCAGTCGACAGACGGCGCTGCGGGCGCGCCGACCGAACCGAACACTGCTCGAGCAAACCATGGTGCTGAGACATGCAGAAGACACGACGGCAGCCCAACGAGCAGCCAGGGTTGCGATCGGTCATCACCCCATCACTCGTCCTTGAACGGCCCGCGGGACCACGACAGCAGCCCGACGAGCAGCCAGGGTTGCGATCGGCCATCACCCCATCACTCGTCCTTGAACGGCGCACAGAACACGACAGCAGCCCGACGAGCAGTCAGGGCTGCGACCGGCACCTCACCCCCGTCACTCTTCCCTGAACGGTCCACAGGACACGACAGCAGCCCGACGAGCAGCCAGGGTTGCGATCGGCACCTCACCCCGTCACTCGTCCCTGAACGGTCCACAGGACGCGACGGCAGCCTGACGAGCAGCCAGGGTTGCGATCGGAACCTCACCCCGTCACTCGTCCCTGAGCGACCAGCACATGGTCATCACCCCATCACTCGTCCCTGAACGGCCAGCACATGGCCAATCACTACGATAGAGAGTTGGCAACCTCAACACTGCTCTTAAATTACAAGCGCAGAATTTTGTGGCACATTCTCGTGCCTAACTTGGTGTCTTTGTCCCTGTTTTAGTAGCTTTCTCTTTTCGTACACAATGGAATGTCTGTGTCCCATACTGATATTCTCAATATAGCAGCAGCCCAATCCACATCGTTGTGTCCCAACACAAAGCGCAAACTGCTTGTTCTAGCAAAACATGACTGACAAACTTGTTGGCAGGTCCAACGCCCCAAGCACGAAGGCCACAAACGGGACCAGTGAGAGCCGGCTCTGTGGAGGCAGCGAGCTCCATGTTGAAACCCAGGCCCAAACCGACGTCCCGCAGCGCGCGTATCTACGACGCGCTGCAGTTCCCATCAGGATACCAGCGTTCCGAACGACACAAACCCGCTGCAGTCCATCGACCTGCGGGCCGACCGGGCGCCTCGCCTGCACAGGCGAGCGGCGGCCCGGCCGCTGGCGCTCACCGGTCTCGGTGAAGGCGGTGCCGATGCGACAAGCGATGGTGAAGGTGCGCTCGTGGGGCAGGCCCTCCTCCGCCGACAGCTCGTAGGCCGGCGGTGGGTACCGGTACGCCATGCACAGCTCCTGTAGCTGGCCCACCGGATTGCCGGGGATGCCGTCGTCGTACGGCGAGACGAGCTGCTCCAGCGGCGATTCGGCCTGCGCGGCCGGCGCCGGCGCGCCCGGCGGCGCCGCCTGGTTGCCGAGCACCATGTCCCAGCACGGCCTTGGCCACGGCGTGTTTGGCCTTCTTCTTGCTCTGGCCCTGACCGCTGGCGATGAACTCGCCGACCGTGGCGCGGTAGAGGAAGGTCGGCTCGTGCACGGCGCCCTCCACCTGCGGCGACGGCACGCACTGTCACGTCCGCGGACCGGGGCCGAGGGGCGACGGGTCGGCCGGCGCCGCAGCGCGCCAGCCGGCCACAGCATGACGGCCAACGGGCGCTCCTCTCAGCCACGCCTGGGTCCACTGGGCGGACAGTGCGGTGCTCATGCTCTTGGCCCTTCGGCTGGTCCGTCGTCGCGGAATGCTGTGGCCGCTGAGGCGAAGAGGTGCATGCCTTATGCACAGACCAGCGGCGTGGTGAAGAGCTTGGGTCCACTTTACCCAGGTTAATGGACAATTTGCAAATGAGCTATTTCAAAGTTAAACGCCTTTGACATGCCTTGGTGTGATAAGTACGCGTTACGCTGGCTTATAAGAACTTAATTTACGCGATCACGATTGCCCAGCTTATAAGAACGTGAGTCTACATATGAGTGCAGACAAACAATGTGAGTCAATCAGTGTAGTTCATCAGGTGGTGGTGTCAAATCCCATTGAGTCATACCTGGATAAGGTCATATTTGGGAGTGATGCCCCGCTTGGCACACAGCTCCTGCAGAAGCGAAACTGGAGTCTTGGATGGCATTGTTGGCATCTGAAAGCAGCATATCATATTAGGTTCTTTGGCCATAACATCGCTTTGTTTCTAAGTCTTTGCTATTTCAGAGCTATTCCCTGCAAATGTAATTTACTGGAGGCAAGAACATAGGACACCCCGAGCTACTGTACAGTGCCACAGTTCTTGCATTTTTAGCACACTAGGTTCCTGTACTGACTTGTGCTGGACTCTGGGCTGGGCTTGAGTCAATTCTGAAATTTGCCTTATTTGTATTCAGTCAGTAGGAGCCAGTTTGAAATGAAACAAAAGGATAAGGGTCACAGCCATCTGCCTTGCTATCACAATGAATGCCAAATATATGCTTCTATGAAGTCCAAGGAACAGTTAGAACACAAACCATCACAACTGGAATAAATGGAGTGTTTTGGGTGATACCTGCATTTTCCTAGTGCTTGTGCTGGTTTGTTTTGTGGTGCTTTGTCTAGTATTTTCCAGCATTAAGCAAACACTTAAACCAAATTCATAATAACCACCATGTGGAGAAATATGCATGCATGACTATGACCATGACTCTGGCATGGACTGCCATTTACCATAGCTGCTGCCATCAGCCACAGATCATAAGTCAGGAGAAACAGCCAGTGTTTGATGAAACTCAAACCCATCCTGTCACATGTGGGTGAATTCAAAGACAGGTGCTTTAGGGAGCTGGGACACTGGATTAGGCAAATCAAGAGGAGCAGCACTTCCACTACCATTGGCAGGTTAAAGGGACACCTTTTTGGTCTTGGAGCACATGACCCACAAATGCATGGAGGAGACATTGTTTTTTGCCTAACTTTACACAGTTTCTCTGCCAGAGTGCATGATGGTGACACACAATGCATAATGATGCAATATTTAAGGCTAGATGTGTCAAGCATGTCAAGCACACTTCAAGTTGATTATCACCATTAACATGAAACCAGGTGTTTTTTCTGCAAAGGATGTTAAAAAAACAAAGAGTTGCCACCACAGTGAAAAAGGATGTCCTTAAAATAGTATTTAGATTCACAAAACATGATAGAATATCACTCCAACCATAATCAAAGAGCATCCAATATGAGAGTCTAAAAACCCAAGCCCATCCCTCATGCACTGCTGACTGCTGATGTAAACATCAACCTATTCCAAGCAGCTTTTTAACATCTGCTGAGAACAAACACATTATGTCAGCCAATCCATATTTCACCATAGTATTCACAATGTGAGCACCATATCAACACAAACAATGGTTCATTGCCACCCTCATAACTCAGTTCAATGAGTGCATTGACTGTTTGGCACAAATGTGGGATGATGTTTTAGAAACTGCAATGATATGATTTGCCAATGGTCACCACTGTTGGTCATTATTCTTGGTGCTTTTATTCCAGGTCAAAAATTGGTGCTCAATAGCAGTTCCAAATTCAGATGGCAGCTGTTGCCTGCATCTTGTGGGTACAGATGGAGGATGCATTTTCTGAGAGACACCATGCCAGCAGTTAACATGCATGTACTCAGCAGCAAATTTGCTGAAGATATTCTAAACTTCAAGATCACATTATCTATATCAGACTGGATAAGCTTGAGTGGGTGCATAATTGGATACATTTTTATACAAATTCACCACATCTAAAGAAACAAGTTTGCCATTCTTAAAAATACTTAACCATCCCATAAGCTAAATAAATCAGTGTTAGGCCTGTGCCTTCAACAATTACATACATGAAAAACACTGAACTCCATTTTGGCATAGAGTTATAATGCTGTTAAAGTCTTAGCATATTTTTTTACTAGCTATGAACCTCCTAATATTGCATACCTACTTGTTTTGAGCTGTCAAATTATAGGAAACAACCCATTCAATCCACCAACTTAAACAAAAACCCACAATAACCAAAGGTTATAACCATGATAAGAACATAATCTGCACAAACCCAGGCAACCACTGATCCTACCTTTGCATTTCTATTACTCTTCTGGTGAAGCCAATTCTGGTTTGTAGCTAGAAGTATTGGCTGGTCTTAAAGGTTGCAAAATCCATATTTCATCACCTGTACCAAATTGAATTGAACTGATGTATGTTATGTGCATCCAGTATGACCCTAAGACCAGCTTGTTTCAAAGTTTAAGTATTCTGTCACAGCAGTCTAAGCACCAGGGCCCTAATTACCACCTTGTCCACATTCAGTAACACAGACTATCATCAGTCTGATTTTGCCATGTCTTTATGGGTAAGCGAAAGGTGGCAAGGTCTGCTCAGATCAGGCAGCCAACTGCCAAATCTAATGAAATTTATTACATGCTGGTCAGTGGTATCATGATGATGACAATGATGGTAATATTGATTTAGGGTTTTTATAACATCAGCTGCCAATGATACAGCATCATCAAGACTTTGCTTAGGAGAGAGCCAAATCAGGACAAGGTAATCACTTCCAGCTTAAGCAGCCTATATTATTATTTAGGGGTCCTGATTTCAGGTTTCATGCCCTTATTAGGTTTAGGATGCCACTTAAGCATGCCAATAAAAAGTTTCTGCTGGCAAATATCTGGCCAACACCTTCTAAAACAACTTAATATAACCATACTGGTCCATTTCACATCACTGGCTTGCAGCAGCATGGTTTGCTATGCAAAGGTCTAGGCAGCTTTAGCCAGTTTTTGCAAACAGCAATACATGCCAGTCCTCCTACACTAATGATAGCATGGCATCAGCAATTGTTTCAGCTGTTTCCTGACAACCTAGCTTTGACATGAGGAAAAAGGGTCACATCTATACAAAAAAGTTGCTTTCCTCTAAAAGGTAGTCATTTACTCACAGTAAAATTATTTACATTTCATAAGTTATTCAATAATGTAACACCCTCTTTGAGAGCATAAAAGAATGAAACAACTTGTCTGCTTCAAAGTCAATCTATGTCAATCCCCACTCATGAATGATAAATAGCAATGCCTACATAGGCATCATACTTTTATTTTTATTAGGTATTTGGACTAATGTCAAACTATGATGGTAAACCAAATGCTAAACCACATAGTTAAAGAAGAATGGACTGATAAAAGGTGATACACATTGAGTGCAAGGACTATCAACATATTTTCTTGTGTGATGCATCAACAAACCAAAGAAAACTCACCGCTGTGCCGTTCACCGCAACCCCATTGGAGTTACTGTCAGCATCCATCAGTGAGTGATTAGTGACACAAACTACAGTTATGCAGGATCAAACAACAGGGATACAACTATAGCAGTTATTAACTGAAATTAACGGGACCATCCGAGCTTATCCAAAGGCCCCGATCTTTGGGGTTTTCGCAGCTCACACTTCCTGCACCCTTTTCTCCCAGAAATACGTCTGAAACAGATGAACACATGCAACACATACACGGATGGTGCATATTTGTTTCCAAGTCGCTACGGACTTTTTCCTGACAAAATATCTCAAGATAAGCCCGTGAATTCAACAGCAATGTTATCAGAATGCTACCAGATCAGAGTATAAAATGCTATTAAATGCGAGGGCATGCTATATGATAAATGGTGCGTTACAGGTTGGCGTGTCTCAACCTCTGAAATGGCAAAAAAAACCGCATAGGGACAGTGTTCGGAATCAAAGCAATGATGCGAAGGAGGTTCTTTGAGCTAAAAAGATACTAAACATAACTGCATTCTCCAGGGTGCATGGATGAAGGGGAGGGGCGAGGAGGGAAGTTTTTTTTCCATGCGTCCAACCCCTGTATAACAAATAATCACACTCGAGAAAGCTTATGGGATCATCCTTACCCTGTAGCACCCCCGTCAATGGTTTTCGCTGGGCACCAGTGGCGCAGGCAGGAGAGGGGGCACAGGGGCACGAGTCCTCCATAAGTTGCGAGGGGCCCTTCGGAACCCTCGGACCTACGATTAGGGGACTGGTTTTGGAGATCCGGAGGGCCGAAAGACCGGCCAGGGGTCGCATTTAGGGGCCCGACCGCAGGTCTGGGCGCTTCAATGCCCACTCCTCCAAAAATATCCTGCATTCCAGCTGTCACACTTTAAGATCAATAGTGTGCAAGATACAAGACAATGTTCCTTGCAGTGTTGTAGTGAGACAACACAACAATGTTCCTTGTAGTGTAATACTCAAGGGAGCCCCTTCACCTGAAAGAAATAAGGGGTATCGTCAGTGTTGAATGGAAGTGGGTTGAAAAGACTTTGTAACACACAAGGCCATCCCATGTTTGCCCTGAAAACGTTCATTATTTTTCAGAATCGACTAGTGAAACAAATGCATCAAAAGGTTTGATCCTGGTCACCGGGAGCCGGTAGTATAGCAGTGAACACGTGTTTGTTTAATCATTACGCAGCTGAGATACCCCAGGTACGGGTTTAGATTCCCCGTGGTGCCCGCCCTCCTCGCCGGATAACACTACTTCACAGCACCGCCATCCATGCAGCCAACTTCAAACAACGGAACTACTGGCCATATTTTCTTCAAGCCGGCACCAATCGAAAGCTATTATACGGCTTAAGTTGACTTTCTGAATCTGGTGACCCCAGGCCACCATTTTTACCTTAAAAAATCGCCTAAACCGCTTCAGGGCATTGCAGCCAAGTTCAAACTCGGAAACCGCCCTCAACCGATCTGCTTAAAACTTTTACTAGAAGATAGAGCGCATGCGATTTTATGAGGAGTTCAGAAACCGTTGACCCCAGGTCACCATCTTTACCTTCAAATACCGCCTAAACCACCTTAGGGCATTGCAGCCAAGTCCAAACTCGGAAATCGCTAAACTAATCTGCTTTTAGCATTTACCAGAAGATAGAGCGCATGCAATTTCACCAGCCGTTTTAAAAACTGGTGCCACAGGTTACCATCTTCATCTTCAAAGGGATGAAGATAAAGACGGGATAAATACGGGAAATCCCATCTCACTGTGCACAGCCCTATGGAGATAGGCATGTTACGTATGCACATACTTCGAGCTCATTCATTTTCTCCATATCACGTTAAATCCTGGGATTTTTAATCTAGGCCGTTTCGGAAAAACAGGCAAAATAAACTTAAGTTGGCTTGTTAAAATACCACCGAGAGCCCAGCACGGACTTGATTCCTAGCTTATTTACGGGTAGGCGGCTGGGCGATGAAAACAGCGATGACTAATGACAATGCAAACTTTTCTTTGTTATAAATAAAGGAGTACAAAATGTCATGCAATTAAATATGTTAAGAGCTTGATGCACAAGTTTGATCATTGTCACACATACTCAACGGTCAAGGAAAATGACACGTGCGACGTCAGCGGCACGTAAACTTACGTTCGACGATTGAGCTTAGAAATTCATCGGCGCATATCCGATTGCTGCTCTAAGGCAGCAAGGCCAATAGGAACATAACCTGACCGATCGTGGGTGGCGTGCGAGGCCAACAAGGAGGCTTCCGTCAACAAGTGCAGGGTCTTCTGGGCAAGTGAAAAGAGTGACCTAGCTGCTGCCCCTGAGCAGCTAGGTGTACCCTGACATATGGGGCCCTCGGAAAAAGCATATAGAGCCTTTCGTAGGATGGGAAGAATCGGTGGAGGGCCCCTGAACGATCAAGAGTGGCCCAGGAATGAAAGCAGATAGTGTCCCAGCGCAGCCTTGGGATCACCCACAGAAAAAATGTGAAAAGATCAAGGGCAAACGTGGAAGGCTCCATGGCAGTCAGATCGACCAGGCAAGTGGCTATACATGGCCCGTGCAACAGCGTAAGGGGCCTTTGTACTGCGTAATGAGCCCAAAATATTTCCTTATCACCCACATTTTCAATCACAAGAATCAATTTTGCTTGCTTATAAACTATTTGCTTTCGCTTGCAACATACTGTCGCCTGTAGACCTAAAGACGGGCAATTTTGTTTTGCTTTTATTAGAAAACTGCGTCCGTTCAGAAGCCGTTATCGACCCCCTTCGAAGTCTATGGGTCTCCTCGCATGGTCCGGTGCTTTTTCCCCCCGATCATCTCCCCCCCCCCCCTCTGTATCAGCCACCGGCCCGAGCAGCTTTAAAGATGGGGCTCACCAAGAGCACAGGGCTATCCACTTCAAATACGAGGCACTCTAGACACGCATGGAGGACACCGGAGGGATCGAGCGTACCCGAGCAGGGGTTAACAGATAGAGCCCCGTCAAGAAAACAGGGCCTTCCATTCAAATATGAAAGGCCCTGAATGACCCGAATGCGCCAAGAGCAGGTTAGCAGATAGGGCCCCGTCAAGAGCGTAGGCCCCTCCATTCAGATAGGAATTACGCGATGTAGAGGTCCCATAACGACCCAATGTGTTCTGACCAGCCTATCAGAAGGAGCCCCGATAAGAGCACAAGGCCCTTCATTCAAATAAGAGGTAACCAAAAACCCAATGCGGAGAGCTATCGAACACATGAAGCCTAGCCGAGCAGGTTATCAGATGGCCACGATAGGAGCGCAGGGCCCTAACTTCAAACACCAAAACCTAATGTGCATGGTCCCAAACAGCCCAGTGTCGCCGAAGAAGCGAACAGAGGCCCCCCGACGAGTGCGTGGGGCCCTCCATTTAAATAGGAAGCACCCAAGCCCCAATGCATAAGGTCTCCGAACGATCGATATGCCCGAGCAGGGTTATCAGATATGTCCCCGACAAGAGCGTAAGGGCCCACCCATTCAAATAAGAAGTACCCAAGACCAGCATGGAGGGCATGCAAAAGATCGCGAGTGTACCCCATGCAGGCTATAGATAGCCCCCGAGGGAGCGTAGGGGTCCTAGCATTTAAATACTCAGTGTGCAAGGCCCAAAACGATTCAGTGTGCCCAAGCCGGCTCACAGATGGAACTCCGACAAGGTGCGGGGCCCTCTTTTCAATTAGAAAAAAACCCAAGACTCAGTGTGGCGGGCCCCGAACGACCGATGTGCCCTCAGCAGATTAACAGATGGACACCCGGCAAGAGCGTAGGGCCCTAAGCAAATCACAAAGAACTGGAAGTGCCCCTGACCAATTTAGAGTATCCATGAGCATACCACGAGTGTGACGGTAGGTTAACCAAGGCCAATATAAAAGGCCACTGAGCGACCGATAATACTCCGGCAAGTTAACATATGGGACCCCAGCTATAGCGTACAGAGCCTTTCTGGCGAATGTAAAGAATCCGTGGAAGGCCCTGCGTGACAAGGGGGCCCCTGCTCTGGCACGTGGCACGTGACAAGGCCCCTTGCTCTGGCACGCCAGCAGGGGGCCCAGCAACAGCCAGGGCCCTCCAGGCAAATGCAAAAAATCGAGGGCAACGTGGAAGGCGGAAAGAGCATGGGGCCTCTGGACAACGTAATGAAGCTCAAAATTCCCAAAAAACAGCTTTGAAATCATTGAAGCTTTTGTCTGCTTGCAGGTCCTTTACTTTCGCTTGCAACTGTTCTTACTCGCCTGCAAGTCCAAAGGCGCCCAATTTTGTATCGTTTTGTTCATAAAAACTTGCACCTGTTCGACCGACCATGGGCTCTGAAGGTGCCCATGGTCGGCCGAACAGGTCCAGTTTTTGGCTT
>NW_023596461.1:28380739-28402611 GCF_011947565.3 Pollicipes pollicipes
GCATTGCAGCCAAGTCCAAACTCGGAAATCGCTAAACTAATCTGCTTTTAGCATTTACCAGAAGATAGAGCGCATGCAATTTCACCAGCCGTTTTAAAACTGGTGACCACAGGTTACCATCTTCATCTTCAAAGGGATGAAGATAAAGACGGGATAAATACGGGAATCCATCTCACTGTGCACAGCCCTATGGAGATAGGCATGTTACGTATGCACATACTTCGAGCTCATTCATTTTCTCCATATCACGTTAAATCCTGGGATTTTTAATCTAGGCGTTTCGGAAAAACAGGCAAATAAACTTAAGTTGGCTGTTAAATACCACCAGAGCCCAGCACGGACTTGATTCCTAGCTTATTTACGGGTAGGCGGCTGGGCGATGAAAACAGCGATGACTAATGACTAATGCAAACTTTTCTTTGTTATAAATAAAGGAGTACAAAATGTCATGCAATTAAAATATGTTAAGAGCTTGATGCACAAGTTTGATCATTGTCACACATACTCAACGGTCAAGGAAAATGACACGTGCGACGTCAGCGGCACGTAACATTACGTTCGACGATTGAGCTTAGAAATTCATCGGCGCATATCCGATTGCTGCTCTAAGGCAGCAAGGCCAATAGGAACATAACCTGACCGATCGTGGGTGGCGTGCGAGGCCAACAAGGAGGCTTCCGTCAACAAGTGCAGGGTCTTCTGGGCAAGTGAAAAGAGTGACCTAGCTGCTGCCCCTGAGCAGCTAGGTGTACCCTGACATATGGGGCCTCGGAAAAAGCATATAGAGCCTTTCGTAGGATGGGAAGAATCGGTGGAGGGCCCCTGAACGATCAAGAGTGCCCAGGAATGAAAGCAGATAGTGTCCCAGCGGCAGCCTTGGGATCACCCACAGAAAAATGTGAAAAGATCAAGGGCAACGTGGAAGGCTCCATGGCAGTCAGATCGACCAGGCAAGTGGCTATACATGGCCCGTGCAACAGCGTAAGGCCTTTGTACTGCGTAATGAGCCCAAAATATTTCCTTAATCACCACATTTTCAATCAGCAAAGAATCAATTTTGCTTGCTTATAAACTATTTGCTTTCGCTTGCAACCATACTGTCGCCTGTAGACCTAAAGACGGCAATTTTGTTTTGCTTTTATTAGAAAACTGCGTCCGTTCAGCCGGTTATCGACCCCTTCGAAGTCTATGGGTCTCCTCGGCATGGTCCGGTGCTTTTCCCCCGCTCATCTCCCCCCCCCCCCTCTGTATCAGCCACCGGCCCGAGCAGCTTAAAAGATGGGGGCTCACCAAGAGCACAGGGCTATCCATTCAAATACGAGGCACTCTAGACACAGCATGGAGGACACCGGAGGGATCGAGCGTACCCGAGCAGGTTAACAGATAGAGCCCCGTCAAGAAAACAGGGCCTTCCATTCAAATATGAAAGGCCCTGAATGACCGAATGCGCCAGAGCAGGTTAGCAGATAGGGCCCCGTCAAGAGCGTAGGCCCCTCCATTCAGATAGGAATTACGCGATGTAGAGGTCCCATAACGACCCAATGTGTCTGACCAGCCTATCAGAAGGAGCCCCGATAAGAGCACAAGGCCCTTCATTCAAATAAGAGGTAACCAAAACCCAATGCGGAGAGCTATCGACACATGAAGCCTAGCCGAGCAGGTTATCAGATGGCCACGATAGGAGCGCAGGGCCCTAACTTCAAACACCAAAACCTAATGTGCATGGTCCCAAACAGCCCAGTGTCGCCGAAGAAGCGAACAGAGGCCCCCCCGACGAGTGCGTGGGGCCCTCCATTTAAATAGGAAGCACCCAAGACCCAATGCATAAGGTCTCCGAACGATCGGATATGCCCGAGCAGGTTATCAGATATGTCCCCGACAAGAGCGTAGGGCCCACCCATTCAAATAAGAAGTACCCAAGACCCAGCATGGAGGGCATGCAAAAGATCGAGTGTACCCCAGCAGGCTATCAGATAGCCCCCGAGGGGAGCGTAGGGTCCTACATTAAAATACTCAGTGTGCAAGGCCCAAAACGATTCAGTGTGCCCAAGCAGGCTCACAGATGGAACTCCGACAAGTGTGCGGGGCCCTCTTTTCAATTAGAAAAAACCCAAGACTCAGTGTGGCGGGCCCCGAACGACCGATGTGCCCTCAGCAGATTAACAGATGGACACCCGGCAAGAGCGTAGGGCCCTAAGCAAATCACAAAGAACTGGAAGTGCCCCTGACCAATTTAGAGTATCCATGAGCATACCACGAGTGTGACGGTAGGTTAACCAAGGCCAATATAAAAGGCCACTGAGCGATAATACTCCGGCAAGTTAACATATGGGACCCCAGCTATAGCGTACAGAGCCTTTCTGGCGAATGTAAAGAATCCGTGGAAGGCCCCTGCGTGACAAGGGGGCCCCTGCTCTGGCACGTGGCACGTGACAAGGCCCCTTGCTCTAGCACGCCAGCAGGGGGCCCAGCAACAGCCAGGGCCCTCCAGGCAAATGCAAAAAATCGAGGGCAACGTGGAAGGCGGAAAGAGCATGGGGCCTCTGGACAACGTAATGAAGCTCAAAATTCCCAAAAAACAGCTTTGAAATCATTGAAGCTTTTGTCTGCTTGCAGGTCCTTTACTTTCGCTTGCAACTGTTCTTACTCGCCTGCAAGTCCAAAGGCGCCCAATTTTGTATCGTTTTGTGTTCATAAAAACTTGCACCTGTTCGACCGACCATGGGCTCTGAAGGTGCCCATGGTCGGCCGAACAGGTACAAGTTTTTGGCTTGGCTCCCCGATGTTTTTTTTTGGCCGGAATGCTAAAAAGTGGATAAAAGGTGATCATAACACAAAGACTTAACACAAAGACACAACACAAAGACTTCTTTGATCTTTTTGCGTAGCAGTGTCTCGTACCACTCTCACATAACAAAAGGTCATGATTGTCCTTACCACAAGATAAAATCATAATAAGTAAGCGGATAACCAATGCAATAAACTTCACACACCTAACGCCGTAAGGCACGTGTTGGTTTGTGAGGCTTAAGTGAAAAGCTCTGGAATATGGGGATAATGTAAGTCCTTGGTGGGCCCCATCCCCCTCCTCCACAACCAAAATGTGCACCATGTCTCATGACCGTCGTAGAAGAGCGTCATCGATGCCCTGAGGTGGCGCATTCACCTGCCGATCAGAAGAGATGCGTGCGTCCAGAGCCTGCTCTCTGGATCCAATTCTGCATGACTTTTATACTGCCTAAATTGCAGACTTTCATAAGTTCTACAAAGGTTAGAAACATATATTGCGTTTAATCGAAATAAAGGGGCCGACATTCAGTGAAAAGGCTTAAGTGAAATATTGGGGGAGGTAGGTTGTCGGTTCGGCCCCCCAATAATTGATAAAAATTGACACCCTTGCACGCATTTCAGCTGGCAATCGTTCTGACGACAGATCGAACGGGGCCAAAGTAAGTGTGTGATGTGGAGTAAAAGATAAAGAAATCAGGGAAAGTTAAATAAAAAAAGCTTTCATCAGCTTTCGAATGCACCGTCAGCACGCGTGACATCACGCATTCCAGATCGTGCTGACGACAGGTCGAACGGGGCCGCTAGGGTCTCCGCGAATCTAAGGACATTTTTAAAGTCAGTAAATGCCATAAAATACCGATAAAACTCTCTAGAAAAATAAGCTCTAGCGACTTGGAAACAAATATACGCCCACTTACAACCAATGCAGTGGACGCGCCGTCTGTGGCGCACGAGCTACGATAGCTCTGCAATTTTTGTTAGAAGGAAGGAAGTGTATTTGAAATACTGTGTGTTTTGACCAACAATGGCCAAAATGATATGGCCAAAAACATGATTTGCCAGAGCGTTGTAATTTGCTTTTGATGTGTACCTCCGAACATAATATTGCGATGTTTTGTGGCAATTGGATTAATCCAGAACACCATGATACATCCGTGGTCAATGAAACCAATGTCAATGGAGTGGAATGGGCAAATCTATGTTTATTCTGGGTAAATTGGGTATTCAC
Organism: Pollicipes pollicipes; assembly: GCF_011947565.3. NCBI lineage: Eukaryota > Metazoa > Arthropoda > Thecostraca > Pollicipedomorpha > Pollicipedidae > Pollicipes > Pollicipes pollicipes. The sequence continues at coordinate 28,384,758 of NW_023596461.1, forward strand.
CACTGGTCGTGAGTCGTTTTGGACAGCTGGAGAAATGGTGGTGCCTTCACAGTAGCTGCATGGCTCTGCTAGGGAACTGAACTATTGTCAAGCAAGCAGTCCTGCCACTGTCTTCAAAAACTGTCCATTCCACAAAGCACATAGGTATTGTTGTAGGGCAAGTTGTCATTACTTGGCACATGCTGGTTATGGAGTTTGCTGATGGGTAATCCTGGTTCTATAATTTGCTTTTTGTAAGCTTCTCTCATCCATGCTGCCTACTATGTGTTTATATGCGCATCAGTCATGCCAAACAAGCATGGTGAAGTCAGCTCCAAATCTTGGTGCATATGCACCATGGATTTGAATGCCCAGAGTCTGTGAACAGCCACCACTTATTTCAGTGCATTGAAACCAGATATGTCAAGTATTTATGGTGACATTATGGCAATTTAAAGAAAAATACCCAACAGTATAGTTTCATCCAATGGTCATGCAAGTAGAATAAAGGTGTGCTGTTAGCTGGTTGTGCCTTGCATGCAGAAGCTGGCTACATGACATTTATTTTAAAGTTAAGAATGATCATTATCACATGTTAGTGAACTATTTGTATATCGTGTAGTCAAGTGATGTATTAAGTTAAGTTGTAGTACGGCCCACAGCAGATTGATTAGCAGCAAGGAAAATTGCGGTTTTTAGTTGGGAGCAGGATAGGATGTACTTGAGAAAGCCTTGCAAGGGTAGTGAATTTATATGCATGCATACATGGAAACAGGAATGGTCACTAATATGTTCATAGTTATGGTCAACTCATTACCATGGGTGAGAGGCCTCCCCTAGGCTTAGACTCCTCCCTAAGGCCTTGTGCAGCCCCTTCAAGCAGCACTGTAGTATTTGATCACTGCAATTTGGTAATAGCTACACCCAGCTTAAGGATATTTTGAAATCAACCAGCATGGAGGAGACATGTTGGGTTGTGCCCCAGAAACTCTACTGATGGTGCTTGTCTTTGATCCCCATTTTGCAGCTGACAGCTAGAACAATGGTGGAATGAGCAGCCAGAGAGCCTGGTAGCTATGCTGCAGTAGTGTGGCACATTAAGAATATTGACTAAACTTAAATGTTGAACAGAAACTGCTCTACTGGGGATAGTGTCTCTTAAACAAGCTTTCACCGACATTAAATATGATCACAGAGTCATCCATATAGAAAGGTTCTGAAATCAGTTAGAATATCAGGCTGAAACCTATGCTTTGACTATATTTGTTCTATCACACTGATCCCTGACTATAATTGTATTACATTGCAGGTTCAAGAAACAGATAATTGCCAGCTGCAAGAATGGGAGTTTTGGGCCTGTGGAAGCTGCTTGAACCTTGTGGAAAGCCAGTTCCCCTAGAACGCCTGGAAGGCAAGGTTGTGGCTGTAGATGTTTCTATTTGGCTGAATCAGGTAAGAAGAGTATGCAAGTTGTGTTTGAAAAAGTTAGACCTGACATTTAATAATGTTCCAGCAGTGATGAACAATGGCTTCTTTGCATTAATATTGATACAATAATCTTTGACTGGCAGCTGTTGAAGCTGCTGTATCAATTGTTTGCACTTAGCTACCTTTGAGGGATGCACTGTAGTCTGATCTTGTGGGATGCCTTCTCCAGGGACAACTGGTTGTATAGGTTGTATAGAGTCTGGGATATAGCCACAGCAATGGTGGTAGAGCTCTGGGATCTCCCATGCCAGCTCAGATGTTCTGCAGTGACCTTTCATCTCTCAAGTGTAGCAAGCATCAAAGGCTAGATGATTACCATGTACCAGGTCACATATGGTCTTATCAGGATATGCTGAGCTAACATCACTGAAGCACCCAACCCCACCTGTGAATCTCACCCAAGCACCCAGTCCCACTTTCTGCCAGTGTTTTGAAAAAAAAAACTCTTGAGAGATTTGTTGGGGTGGCCAGTTAGCTTTTCGTAGGTTGAGTTGTTGATACTCGATGCAACTTAGAGAACTGAGCCTTGTCATGTGAAGCCAAACATATGAAGGCAGTTTTGCACCCAAAATATGTCCAGCATGTTTTTGAAGCCTCCATGTGTGTTCAGCTTGCTGAAACCTGATGATGTTTCTCCTGGACAAGTGATGTTTATACCTGGTGATGCTATGGTCTTTTTGCCATTGGTGCAGTAAAGCAATCCCCATTCTTTAGGCTGGTCTCCATTCCAAATGTTTCAGGTTATCAAAGGTTATCGGGATGGCCAGAACGGCGCTCTGCCAAACGCCCATCTCATGGGTGTGTTTCACCGTGTGTGCAAACTGCTCACATACAAGATCAAGCCGGTCTTCGTGTTCGACGGCGGCGTCCCGGCACTCAAGCGTGAAACACTGGTATGACCTGCCATGCTGACCAACGGCCTTTATTTCACTGATGTGTAGCCCCTGCTCTGAGGTGTCTTGCTCTGCTGGGTTACAAATTACACTGCATGCTGTATTTTACATGATCTTGCCTCCTTATTCATGGGTATTTTGACCTTATTTTGCCATAGGATGACCATACCTGAGAGCCATACAAGGAAAGTAAAGCTCAGGAAGGTAAAGCTGGTCAGAGGTGTTGGCTGTGAATAAAAAAATATATGTGACAGTCTTGTCAATGTGCAACTAGCCATGCAGTATGGAAACTACAAACAGCTGTTTTTGGGAATAGATTGGGCCCAGAGAGCTGAGTTTATGTTGCATCTTGGGAGTACTAGTTACTGAGCTTACTCTTATTCAGTCTTTAGGTCGCTTGGCATGTTATAACTCTCTTTAACATTCTTTTAGATACTGACAACACCTTGGCCTTGATCTCACAGGCCTTTTCAAGCTGCCAAATGATGCGCCAAATTTCGCCCATTAATTGCTGTGCTTGAATGGGATGGTAAACCACTGTTACAGTTGGGGGTGCAGGCTGATCAAGTCCTACTCATGAAGTAAAAATTTTCACTTCTATATCCCAGCTCGGCTGTAACGATTTCGAAAGTTAATATCTGTCTAACACCGACCCCACTTTCATGTTTAGGTGCCAGGAACGGAAATCTTGGGCCAGTTTTCTGTATGTAAAACCTAGGTGTTCGGATACAAGCCGTTGGATCGCGTGCTATTTCCGTGTGATATTTGGGTGAGGCTGTGTATTTGAACCGTCCCGTCTGTGGTCACTGCGGCCGCTGCCGGCCGCAGAAGATGAGGCTGTGTATTTGAGCCGTCCCGTCTGTGGTCACTCCGGCCGCTGCCGGCCGCAGAAGATGTCTTAAATGCCTGCGTAAGCAGAGTTGAGTTGAATCTTGCTGGTTTTGTGCGTGCATGACTTATCCTGGTGTCGTTGTCATGTCAACCACGTGAACATGTACAAAACGTCGTCCCACACAGCCGCTCTGGCACCCACGTGCGCTCCTGTTGGCGGTACTGGTGTTCTGACCTGTCCTGTTGTGCGGCGCAGGCGGCGCGTCGTCTGAAGAAGCAGACGGCCTCGCGCGCCGCGGACCGCAGCTCACAGAAGCTCGTGCAGAACCTGCTGCGCCAGGAGGCGCTGCGGGCAGTGCTGGGCGACGCGGCCCCGCTGCCGCTCTCCGTGGGCACCGTCGGACCGGCCGACCCTTTCCAGGTGGCGCCGCCGCCGGGAGCTCCGCCGTGGGTACCAGCTGGCCGGACACGCGGCACATGCGCGGAGGGCGACGGCGGACGGGCGGCTGGGAGTGGAGGGGGGGGGGGGGGGGGGAGGATCAGTGCTGCCGCGGCCAGCCTGTGCTGATAACGTACAGGGTGTTGGCATCTTAGAACTTATTGCAGTTCAAGCCGTTGCGGTGTGTGGTGTGGTTGCGCTCATCTGGCTACACAAAAGGTTCGAAGCGTAAGCTAGGGAGCGATGTACCACAGCGCACTATCCGCTAGGATCCGAAGCGTAGGCTAGGGAGCGATGTACCACAGTGCACTATCCGCTAGGATCCGAAGCGTAGGCTAGGGAGCACTGTACCGCAGTGCACTATCCACTAGGATCCGAAGCGTAGGCTAGGGAGCGATGTACCGCAGTGCACTATCCGCTAGGATCCGAAGCATAGGCTTGGGAGCGGTATACTGTAGCGCACTGTCCGCTGTGGGAGCACGCTGCATGCACTGACCGGCTCTGTGATGTCCGTCGGCCCGCAGAGGCGAGGAGAGCGACTCCAGTTCGGACAGCGAGACTGATGCTATCATGGATCGCCTCGGTCAAGACATGCACAGCTTCGACTTTGACTCGGAGCAGTTCAGAAACCTGGCGCCTCAGGTCAAGCACGACATTCTCTCCGACCTGAAGGACACCAGAAAGCAAAACTCATGGGGGAAAATCGACCAGATGCCCAAGGTCAGTGTTTGCGGCTTTCTGTGCGACGTCGCACGCTGCACAGAAAGTGCAACTGTTGGCGTGTGGCCATGTTGTGTAATCTTTTAGGCAGCGCGTGTCGAGTAACACTTTATTTTGTGAATCCTTACATGTGCGCAGCATCCTTTGTGGAATGGGCGCACTTTGAGCGCATTTGTTTCGCTGCTTGGCTTGAGTTGGTTCTGAGTTGTGTGTTGTCATGCTGGTATGAGGTTGGCTGCTGTGACTTACGACGCTCGACGATGATTGAGCTGCGTGTGTCGCGGCCCCAGCGGCGAAAAGACGTGTGCCAATACTTTGCTGCGGGAATGCTGTCCCGAATAACGGGTCGGCGCGGCCATGTAGCGTCATGGCTCATTGCGGCTCATGTTCCAGGACTCGGGAAGCTTTTCCGACTTCCAAATGGATCGGCTGCTAAAGCGGAAGAAGTTCCAGGTTTCAATGGACGAAGTGGAGGCCGAAATCACCAAAAGAGTAAGAGCATGCTCCGAGTAGAAATTTGTGTGGCTCGATGCTTAGATGTCACGTCCCATGCTATGTGGCAAACGATGTGCATGCTGGTAGGAGCAGGGCACCTGTGAGATGACACTAGCGCTCACTGTGCTAATGTGCCGACTGTGCTAACGTGAACATGTTTGGTACTAAGCAGTGATGTTTGTTCCTTGCGACGCTCGCGTGGGAATCTAGTACCAGCAGTATTGCTATGAATTTGTTTATTGACTCATGGTAGTAATGCAGAACATTTAGTACCATGTACATTTAAAGGGGCGTGTCTACTTATTGTGCACAAGACGGCGTCCGCTTGTCATTTTCTCGTTCAGGACATCCTGATGTGTGCCTTGCATTACTCTGCTGCCATGGGCAAGTGGGGTGTCCAGCCCAGGCCATAACCGTCACTATGACGAACGCGGCCGTTTCTCAGCTCCGACGCCCGGCTCGTTCCAGAACACAGAGCTGCTCCACATGGGCATCGACCTGCCGGGCACGGTGACGTCACAGCGCATGGCCTCGCGCGCCGACACTTATCTGGTGCTAAGTCAGCAGACGCCGCAGCCGCAGGCGCAGCCGAAGCCAAAGCTTGAGCCACAGTCGGAGGAGGAGGATGATACGGGCCTGCTCGACGCGGCGGACACGGCCGAGTACCTGGCCGGCGCCGATCTGTTCGGTGGCGCCGGCGCCAGCGGAGGCGGCTCGGCTGCGCGCGTCGACCGTGAGCTGGACCGGCTGGCCGCTTCCCGGCGGCGAGGCGCAGCGCAGGCGCCGACGGCGGGCCGGGGCCGAGCGGCGACCTGCTCCGCGGGCCGGCACGCAGAAGCGGCCTCCGGCAGCGACTCGCAGGATTCGGGCTGTCCGGACGCCCAGCCTCACACGGCGCAGGCGTTTTCCGAAATGGGTAGAAAGTATTCAAACTTGTATTTGAAGTTCTCCGCTCAGTGGCTCCAAGATGGAACTGCGGCTGAAGACCAAGTGAAGACGGAAAAATCGCCTCGAAAAAGAAAATTGCCACAAACTGACGAGAAAACAGAGCCGGCGCAGAACAGTGCAGCTAAGCGAGTGACGTTTAGTGAAGTTCCCACGCTCGAAGGAGTCACCAAGAGCATGCCAAAGATTGGGAGCGCGCCGGACCGGCCCTCACGTCCGAGAAACTCGACAGGAGCGGGAGCGCCAAAAAAGCTGCGCCGCGCCGCCCTGCGCGCGCCCGCGCCGCTGACAGCCGAACGGAAGCAAACGGACCCGCGCGGATCGGCTGCGAAGCCGCTGACGATTTCGATAGACCCACTCGCGAAGCTGGGAGCCGATGACCCGTTCAGTGAGGTGTTCGCGGCCGTCGAACAAGCCGACCTTCCACCGCCACAGGAAACCGTGGAGCTTATGAGTGACTCGGACGACAGCGACGCGGCTGCGGACACGGACGCGCCGCGGCCGGTCACCGACACGCCGCAGCCGGTCACCGAGGCGACGGCGGCGCCGTCTGGCGGCCCTCCGCCTGGGCCCGGGTCGCCGAACGCGCCGTCCTGCTCAGAACCGGACCTGCGGGACGGTGAGAGTGATGGTGTCCCTGGTGCCACAGGACCGGGCGGGTGCACAGAGCCGGGCGTCAAGACGAATGGCAGCTCGGGGGACTCCCGACCGGAAGAGGAGGCTCGAGGCGTGCCGACCGCTGAAGGGCCGGACGTGGAGGGCGACGGGAGCCCGGAGCGGCGTGAGGATGACGCGAAGAAGGCGGCGAGCGGCGCGGGGGACGGCGCCGGGCCGCGTGCCGAGTATGGCCGGAGCGCCGCTCCCCCGGCTGGCGCCGCCTCCCAATATCCGCCTCGCCCGCCGTCGCCGGCCGCCGGCGAGACGGCCGCCTGGCCGGAGGACGCCGACGACCCGGCGGCCGGAGGTACGCCGCGCGGCCTGCCTGTCTCACCGCGGCGGCCAGTGGCGCCGGAGGCGGTGCCGACGCAGCAGGTGGGCGAGGAGGCGCTGTGGGAGGACGTGGATGACGGCGAGCTGCGCGAGGCGGCCCAGGAGCTGGCCGTTAGTCAGATGGAGCTGCTGGAAGAGCGTGGCCGACAGCAGCGGCTGGCCGCCAATGTCACCGACCAGATGTACGTCGAGATCCAGGTGAGCACGTCTGGTTTCTCTCACATACGCTCCCAGTACGGCACAAAACACCGAGTCGTCGAACGAAGTCTCTAAGGATTTTTTTGTCAGGCGCCATCCTTAAGTGCTTAGCTGTGACGACAAGGGTAGCTACATCATGTCAGATTCTTCACTTTGAACTTACGCGTGTGGGGACAGGGTTCGCCATTGAAGCACTGGCCTTGTATTTCCCGCCGATGGCGTGCGCGTCTGATCGCCATCATCACTACCCGCTGCTGTCACGTGAGGTAAAACTGATTGTAGCGACTGTATTCACGAGAAGCCACACGTACCGTGACGCCCGCTCGAAGCGCGACGCCTGACCACCGGCCCGACAACGCCACACCGCCGCCAGGGATCGGCTGACGTTTGTGGGGACGCAGCCAATGGCAGCGTTGCCCTGTGTCGAGGTTACGCCACCATCACCGATCGCCGTTAACGGCGGGAAACTTGACAACTTTCCACAACATCAACGGGGGAAAAAAGCCTCCCAGCCTGGCCGTGGTGGGGCGGTGGGTTCTAGTCGCTTCGGTGCCTGCTGTTGCTGCTGGCTGGGATGGCTGGTGGCTGGTAGCAGCGGCCGCGCTAGGAGTTCCGGTGACATCGGAGGGCGGGGTGGACCGTGGTGAGGACGTGAAACTTCAGCCACAAAATCCTACCGTGCAGCTGGAACTTCACGGCCTGATGGTGGGGCCAGGCTTCACACAAGCGCTGCTTGGCTTGAGGCCTTACCACCCGATCAAAGCGTTAGGACTAAATTCAGGCGACAGAGATGCGGCCGAAGCCCGTGCAAATATCCTCATCGCTGTGCCTCAGGCCCCTATGGACACCATAGCACGTTAGTCGTCTCACAACATGCAAACCTGAAGGAGTGATAGCACGTGTTTTGTGCCGTCCGTTCTAGACACTGCTCCAGCTGTTCGGCATACCGTATGTGGTGTCGCCAAAGGAGGCCGAGGCGCAGTGTGCTTTCCTGGAGATGGCTGGCCTCACGGAGGGTGAGTGTTGTGGCTGGCGGCTGCCTCGCCGCGGCGGCCGTGCAAAAGCTCCACGAGGTTTCTGCCGGCACACCCACCTGCCTGCGGCTCTCGCGAATCATGCTATTTCGCTTGACATTCAAAACAGCTTCCCTGCCATGGCGCGTCGCGGTGATGCCTTACATCACTGCACATGCAACTTGTAGGGAGCATTTACCTAAGTGCCTTGGCTTCCAGGCCTTCACACTCCTTACCACAAAATGAGAGTTCCTCACACTCCATGAGTGTGACGAACATGCGTGGCAAATTATCGCGTCAAACGCCGCATGCGTTTAGATTGTTCTGCAAACTCGCACGTAACATTTTGAAATGTCCATAGTTTCGCGCTCCTGAAAATGACTAATTTCTTGACTTAACAATTTGAACTTTGTACGGAATACGAGTACCACATTGAAAAATGAACGTATTCACGCATTTTCAGGCACTATCACCGATGACAGCGACATATGGCTGTTCGGTGGAAACCGCGTGTACAAGAACTTCTTCAACCAGAACAAGTTTGTGGAGTTGTACCAGGCGGAAGACATCCGGGGAACGCTGGGTATGGGCCGTTCAGGTTGACGCTCGTTGGACCGTGTTCTTAAAAGCGTACATTTCCGTGGTGACAATGACCGAACCGCACGGCGGCGTAGCAGTATGGGAGCAGACAGGTGCTTGCGATGATTTATTTTGCTCCCCCAATTCACTATTGAGCATTTTACAAGCCACATTCAGCTGCTACGTGGGAGCCAACTTTGTAATGTCTTGGGAGGGGAGAGAGAGAAATGGGGGATTGCCGTCCTGTCTGCACACTAGCCGCTGCTACCTAGCTCGCCACCTTGGCCCCACTCGCCAGCCACTATGGCGTGTTTTTTTTTTTGTCTTCTGACCTTAGTGGGACCAGTGACGGTTTTTTTCCAAACTGAACATACTGCATGGCTGGGCTTTGGCGACTTCACAATGCTCAACAATTCTCCGGCATTCCTAACACGTCTCCATTTCGCCCTCGGTACGACATTGGCTCCTGGCGGCGGCCGCGGCGAGAGGCAGGTCGGGTCGCCGCTCACGTCTGCAGGCGGACCTCCGTCTCCCGTCAGTCGGCCGGACGCGAGCCTCACCCGCTGGGCCAACCGCCGTCAGATGACATAACGGGTCGTTTCAGGCATGAGTCGCGACAAGCTGGTGTGCGTGGCGCTGCTCACCGGCAGCGACTACACAGTCGGTGTTGAGTCGGTCGGCTGCGTGCGCGCGCTGGAGGTGCTGGCCGAGTTCCCGGGCCCCGGCCTGGCCGGTCTGCGCGCCTTCCGCCGCTGGTGGGAGCAGTGCCGCGCCGGCGACGTGGCCGCCCGCACCCCCATCCGCCGCAGTCTCGCTGCGCTGCACCTGTCGCAGGGTCAGTCGTGAGGTCGTCTGGCGCGTGACGCCGCCCGAGCCGTCCGTCGCCGGTCAGAAGGGTGGGACGCCCTCTGGCGTCTGCTCCGCTGTCGTGACGCAAACGGAGATTGCGTGGCACGCGTTTGTTTTGTTTTGAATTTCGCAGGCGGGGAGGCCGACGTGTCACACATGTGTAACGCTTCAGTTAGTTATTGGGTTTTAATGGCGCGTCAACTGTAATAGTTATTCACACATTGTGGCTGCCATAAGATCAAGAGATGTCGTGTAACGTGATGTGTCATGGGTCATGTCTTGCAATGCAATGCGGGCAGTGCTCAACATGCTGCCGTGGTCCACCAGTAACACTGGCATCATCGCCGTGGCCCCTTGGCGGTGTTATCAGTGTCGTGCCGCCGGTGTCACTGCCCCCCCCCCCCCCCCCTCCGGCGGTATTGTCAGCGCCGCCGGCACGCTCGCAGGCTTCCCGTCGGAGGCGGTGCTGGCCGCCTACCTGGAGCCGGAGGTGGACACGAGTCGCGAGCCATTCAGCTGGGCTCCTCCCGACCTGGACAGCCTGCGCCACCTGGCCTCCGCCAAGTTCGGCTGGGACGGCCGCCACACCGACACCATACTGACGCCAATGATGCAGCGCTACCAGCAGAGCCAGGTACGGCGCGCGCCGCTGCGGCAGCCGAGACGCCTGCCGACCGCCTCGCCGCCCACGGTATTGCGATATATATATATATATATATATATATATATATATATATATATATATATATAAGGATACATAATGCTTTTAATTGAAAATGGATTTGTGTCATGCTAGCTAACCATCAAGAGGCGTTATGGAATTTCTATGCAAACCTCAAAATGTCGCATTCTATCATCGTTGTCGTGCCCCACAGCTCGTTACACCATCTTATGACCTAAGATGTTATCGGTCAATCGCCACACACGGCAAAACACCATCACCGGCACGCGGCTACGCGCGCCGAGATAGCCGTATCGTTAATGACCGCGTAATGTGCGGGACGTGTGCTGGCCGGCGGCGCCGCGCTGCGTGACTGGGAGCGGGCGGCGCGGCATGCGCCGGGCGCCCGGCTCCCGGCCCCCGGCTCCCGGCTCCCGGCGCCGGGTTCCCGGCGCCCGGCGCCCGGCTCCCGGCGCCCGGCTCCCGGCTCCTGGTTCTCGGGCCCCCGGCTCCTGGCTCCCACTTTGACGCTGTTGCGCGCCGCGCCGCCAGGGCCAGCGGCGGCTGGACGCATACTTCTCGGCTGAGCCTCAGCGGGAGGTGCCGTCGGACGCGTCGCGCCGTCTGCAGCGCGCCGTGCGACGGGTCAAGGGCGAGGTGTCGCCGCCGCCGTCGCCGCCGCCGTCGCCGCCCGCCCGCGCCACGCCAGAGCCGGCCGATGACGATGTGCTGCTGATGGACGACGGCATGGACGAGGTGCTGCTGGCGTCACTGGACGCCCTGGACGGACCGGAGGGGGTGCCGTGTGCCGAACCCGCGCCGGCGCCGGCTGTCGATCGGGAGGAGGCCTGCCCCGACGAGGCCCGTCCCTCCAGCTCCAGCCGACCGGCCGGCCGAGGTGCCGCCAAGAAGCGCCCCGTCAGAGGCGGCCGCGGTCGCGGCCAGCGACGCGCCAGGAGGCCGACCGTGGACGCCAACGGGTGCTCGCCATCGCCGTCGCTTGCGGCGGCAGTCGCCGGCCCGTCCGCGAGGCCAACTCCCTCGCCGGCCCGCTCGGCTGCGCCGGCCGTGAACTCGGACCTGACCGATCTGGAGCCGGAGGCGCGCGAGCGCGTGCTGCTGGTGCGCCGCATGCGTGAGCGAGCCAGCCTGGTGCGCGCTCAGCTTCGCCAGGAGCAGCCGGCCGTGCAGCCGGCGGCGCCGCGGCCCACCACGCGCGAGGTGCGCGCCCGCATGTTGGGCGCCCTGCTGCGTCACAACCCGCGGCTGCGCCTGGAGCGCGAGGCACAGCTGCGCCGGCGCATGGGCCTACCGGCCGCACCCACCGCCGGCCGCTCCTGTCGCGACGCGGCCGGCCATCGGCAGCGCACCTTCGAGCAGGCGCTGGCGGCGGACGTGGAGGCTGACGGCCCGGGCGGCGGCGCCGGAGCTGGCCTTCCGCCGGCGGCGGGCCAGCCGGCGTCTGCCGCCGGGGTTGCTCGTCAGCAGCCGACGGAACGGGCCGGCGGCGAGATGCTGGCTCGTCCAGAGCCGACGAGGCCGGCGCCGGACGCCTTCCGGCCCGCGCCGCCGCCGGACGCCGTGCGGCCCGCGCCGCCGCCGGACGCCTTGCGGCCCGCGCCGCTTCCGAGCACCGACCGGCCGCAGTGCTGGTCGTTTGGTCGGCCGGCCGGCGGCGAGGAGGTGCCGCAGCGGCAGATGTCGGAGCGTCGCCAGGCGGAGGCGCGCCGCCACGCCGTCCAGCTGCTGAGAGCGCGCGGCCGGCGGCGGCAGCGGCCGACGTCAGCTCGGCCCCGCGCGCGGCCGACCCGAGCCACCGCCGACCTCTCGGAGAGCAGCGACAGCGCGTGAGCCGCCCGCTGCGTACCGTGGGATGGAAGCGGCCAGCCTGCGTTGCTGTCCGGCCGCCGGCGGCCGGTGCTCGGTCGTGGACTGGCGCTGGCGCTGTGATGCGGCTGGCGTGCACGGATCGCAAGCGTTTGAATTGTGGGGCTGTGATCCCGTCCGGTTGTGATGCCTGGTTTGAATGGTGGGGCTTTGATTCCGTTCGGTCGTGATGCCTGGTTTCTTGAGTATGCACCGACGGCGCTGCACTTGGATAACTTGAAGGGTGTGCACGTCGGTAGTAGCGTGATGTCGACGTGCTTTTAATGAAGTGTCGCTGGTGCTGTGATGTGGAATACTTATGTTGCTGCTGAGTGTCGATCCCTCGCGGCGTTCGGGATGTCCTTTTCTGGAATGCTATTCGATGCGAAACGCCTTCCGTGCGGTCTTGTTACAAGATATGTAAGGACTGTGGTCTCCAACGCTGTACGATGCTAGATGAATTGATGATTTTCGCTGTTTATGTTGACGTGTTTTTGTAGGTGCACCTGGCATATGCCCTCAATGTGGCCCGATAATAGAGTCATAATGGAATGAGGTATGTAGCGCGGATTAGTCCAAATGAGTTCAATGGTAGATGGTCGATATCTTCCAAGGCTTCTCTCGCCTTAGCTGTGCCGGAAAATCACGAAAGATGCGTAAGCACAGTCGTAAAGAAGTCACTGCGGGTGTTTTCAACGGAGAATTGTTGCTGGATTGGAACCGTCGAAAAGTATAATTTGTCTGCAAGTAGCACCTTGGCCTCGAGCCTTTTGCGAAGGCTGCGTCACGCTTCGAATTTAAACGTTATGAAGCTTTCATGACGTGGACATCGTATGACGGGAACTTTTGTTTTCCAGGCGTTATTCACTCACATGTTCTACATCGCAAACAGGCGTTGGAAATTTGGCTCCCTCTTCTCTTAAATGGTATCGTAATGGATGTTGCCACCAAACTACTTGTTATGCGTCAAACTTGTAATGATGCCCGCTGTCCAGACAGCGAAGCATCAGATAAAGTTTGTGTAACGATCGCGTGTAACACATTGTCGTCATAAGCTTTTGTCTACAAGGCTGCTCGATAAGCCATTTCGGACGTTTCCCCAGCTACTAACTGCTCAGAAGTCCTCTGTGTTCATGGCAGGCCGCAAAAGTTGATTCACTAACGTGCTGGAATTTTTAGAGACTAGATACTATTATATGCACCTCATGAATGCGATTATGCTACCTCTCTCTGAAATTGAATGCTTATCTCACAAGCAGTTCGCCAGCAAGCAATATATGGGCATCTTCTGAAATACTTTAGACCTGCTTTAGCATTCGAGAGACCGGGAAAATGTTCGTGAAGTATTCCAACTACGACGGCGTTTTAGGCCATATTTTAATGACTACGACATACGAGTTTACTCCATTTTGTCGAGGTCAACCGGGCGAAAGGCGATCATTACTAAAACGATAAATGATTCATTGTCATGCCCCTATACAACGCACCATAAGTCTGATTGGCATTGCACGTTAATTAACAACATTCTCAACCCTCCTAGTCGTGGAACACCGCAATCTATCCCGACATCTGATGTGCTGCTTCATCACATAAATATTCAAGATATGAGGCAACAAGGTCACTTCACGGACGATTGGGGCTCCAAATTTCGAAGACGTTTTTCGTTGTCTCGGTGGTTTATTCAGGAATAGGTTGAATTTTCCGCGGACTTCGGCCTTCGGGGTTTTGGCGAAGGCGTTTCGGTTTCTATCGCACCTTGAAAGCGCGCCCGGGTGGCCGGTTGGATATTCTTCGTTCGGGTGGGGGAGGGGGAGGGGTCATTTTGACTCCCCCTTCAATCTCAGGACCTAAGTGACTGGAGACACGAAACTCAGAGAGTGTATTAGCCTTCACGTGAACTCAATTAGGTCAAATTTTGAGATTCTTAGGTCATGACCTTCGGGTCAAATAAGGTCAAACAAGATCAAACTCAAAGATGGTCTCAAAAGTGTCCCCAGAACTTAGATACCTGATCTAAGCAAAAATAGAATGTCAATCTAAGGTCAGTGACCTTGTTTGATCTTTCGGAGGTCATGGTGACCAAAATCACAGAAGACTTTTGAGTTTTGCATTTTAACAAGCAGCAAAGATTACGCTAGGCGGTGTGTACCTAAAAACGAAATCTTGACCAGGGCTTCTTTAGGTCAGTGACCTATTCTGACCTTCAAGAAATCCAAGGAAGATGTCTCATGCGATTCCTGTTATCAATAAATTCAAAATAAGCACCAGAAACTACCGCTTGCAGCAAGCTCTAGAGTAGTAAAATAGGTTGGTTTTCACCTTGGTCAGACCTTTATACCTGACCCTAGGTCAATGCAATTTGGTCATTCAATTGTGTTGCCTAACAAAGTATATTAGACGTGTATGGCTTGGTGTAGCACTCTGTTGTTGCATCAGATTGAACGATTCCCTAGAAATTAACCGCTGAATCACTGGTCTGACTTTGACCTGCTGTAGGTCAGCAACCTTACAAGGTACATCTAAATGTTTGATACTACACGATCCGCTACTCAAATGTCTACAGTTGTGCAATATTTGGTGTGGGTATGTCGCACCGTTCGGAAACCATTCCGGAAAAACCCTCTGGGGGGAGGGGGTCAATTTGACCCCCCACCCGAGCGCGTGTTAACTGAGACATTTCTGCCACCACTGATTTTGATAGACGGCGTATCTGGGGTGCCCAGTCGGGGAGTGGAGGGAACTTACACGGCAGCTGGAGGGACCTTAGGCGGCGACAGAGGACGTTTAGATGGCGGCAGAGGACGCTCAGGCGGTGGTGGAGGGCGCAAAGACAGTGGTTAAGGGTATCCAGGGGCCCCATGGGTATAGTTTTGAACAAAAATAAGCTCGGAGGTTGAGCCATGAAAAATAGCTAAGCCCCCCCCCCCCCATTTGACACATTTCCTCCCAAAGTTGGGTACTGGAGCCCCTCCAACTAAAAGGGAGCTGCACTCCAGGGGAGCCTCGCCAGTGGATGCAGCGAGCCGCCAGTGGAGGCGCACCGGCGTGGCTATATAGAGGGCGCCGGGCGGGCCGGGCGGCAGGTCGCGATGCCGACTGGACCGGGGCGGGCCGGCGACCGAGCGTGTGTCATGGCCCACCCGGTCCTCAGGCGGCTGACCACTCCGCTGCTCACCACGGCCGCCGTCGCCATCGCGGCGGTCCTCCTGCAGGTCTGTGCAGCGACGCCGTGCGATCCCGTGACGTGGTGGTCTGCGCTGTTCTGGATTTCCCCGAGATAACTGCTGACGTTTGAGATGAGTCCCGCATATCCCGCATATGTTTTAGAACGTCCATTTGTTGTGTTAACTACTCGGCATGCAGCCATGAGCGCACCTCTCACTGGGGTCGGTACGGCCGGGATCCCAGTAACGTTTAAACATATTTGGCTGTTCGTGTGTTTTGGCGATGTAAAATGGCACACAAAAGAAATGATCCCGAGTCACATTTAAAGGGTGGTTCTGTCTATGCATGCAGCGCATGCTTCCAAACACGCTCACAAAATTAAGTTTCCTCAGTGAGAGTGCCCGCATGCTGCATGCAGCTGAAGAGCTGTACGTTTCGTCCTTTGCTTTACGTGCAACCGCATTTTAACAGCCCCGCGATGCTGTATCCATTTGTGTTTTGCATGCCGTCGGGTTTACTTCATGACAGATTCTGTCGGCTGCACTGGGGGGTGAGGTGGACACCACGTGCCCCGCCGGGCAAGGCCTGTGGCCGAAGGGCACCAGTGACAGTGACAGGACGCAGCAGCTGGAGAACGCCACACGGTGGCTGCACGACCTCGTCGAGCCGGGGCGCATCAAGGACAATCTCAGGTAACGCGCGCCTCCTTCCGGCTATAGACGACATGCCACGCGAACCGTGAGCGTTTACATTCCATGACTTTTCCCTTCACAGCCGCCTCTCTTCGAAGTGTTTACTGGACGTAAGCATCTCTTTAAAAGTCGTTAGCCGAACGTGACCTGTTGAATTCGCAATTTGTGCGTAAGCACTGAGCCAATTCTTAACAGCGACCGACCAGGTTTTGCATAATCGAATGATTTTGCATGCATATGGCGTGACATCTATAGAATGCTGAACTATTTCGTTGATAAGTAATTTTGCGGAACGTACCGTGCAGTGCGTCTAAATGCACAGAATGCCCCTTTGATTCAAATTAACAAGATCCTTTACGCCCCATAGAGCTCAATAGAGTTAGTCGGTCTATACAAGTGACTTTTATGTCAGATATTGTTTTCTTCCTAGGATAAAACCGATTGAACGAGTCGACACATTCGCCGTGGAGCTTCGTGACGACTGCTATTGAACCACAAGTAAAACGTTTAAAAAACGGCTACGTGCCGTATTAAAACTATCAGCTGACTTCGTTTAACAGTATGCGATCAATTAAAAGATCTGTTGCAAGTATGTAAAACAGGATATAAAACATACACAGATGTAATATTTTGCACCATTATAGACCATAAGCTTTCCAGACACAACACAAATTACTTCCACACATGGCATGATACAAACTACGAAGTGTTATGCGTCAGTGCATCTATGCAGTCAGACTTCAGGTCAAGTCTTCCGCGTGGCTATGCAAGGACATTTGTGATGGGTGGTCAAGAATATGTCATGACATATAGAGATGATTTTTGTTGGGCAAAAATTTGGGTAGACTTCGTACTTTGAGGTAAACGCCGTCCCTGGTTGTAAATTTCTGGAGCGCTCACCGATAGCATTGCTCCTTGTTGGCTTTTGTCGTCTCTAGGGTGTTCACCAAGCCAACCGATCCAATCCCGCCCTGAACACGTTTTTTTATTTTTATCATGCATGTGGATGTGTCACTGTCATGGCGGTATGTCACTTTCATGCTGGTGTGTTACTGTCCTGCGGGTGTGTCACTGTCATGTGGGTGTGTCACTGCGGGTCTGTCAGTCCTGCTGGTGTGTCACTGTCATGCTGGTGTGTCACTGTCGGGTGGGTGTCACTGTCATGTGAGTGTGTCACTGTCATGCGGGTGAGTCGCTGTCATGTGAGTGTGTCACTGTCATGCTGGTGTGCCACTGTCACATGGATGTGTCACTGTCATGCTGCCAAACCTGGCGACGCACGGGCTGGAATTTAATGCATATGCCACTCATGTGATTTTTCAGCCAGTTGCAATGCTCTAAATACACAGGGTCGCCTGGTAGTATCAATACAACACTTGACCTTTTCTTTGAAAAGCTTTGCTTGTACCATTTACAGCAGTTGAAACGAAGCCGCACGGCCGAATAGATTACTAATATGAGCAAAGGCTACATGATATTCACGCAGAATGCTCTTAGTTTACACCTAGGAGTCTATCGGAATAGCGAGCAAAAAAGTCACGTCCGGTGTTTTCGGGTCATTTTGGACGATTTTAGTGGGACCTGACAATGCCATGCTCTTACGCGTGCTCTATACACTAGACGGCCTCATCCGATCGGCGACTGTGTAAACCCGCCCCGCTGGTGGCAAGCGCCCGGACCATTAGCATAGGTCCTCCACTTAACATCGTATGCTAGCTATACCCATGTAGACACCCACTATATAGATATAGATATAGATATAGATATAGATATAGATAAGATATAGATATAGATAGATAGATAGATAGATAGATAGATAGATAGATAGATAGATAGATAGATAGATAGATAGATAGATAGATAGATAGATAGATAGATAGATAGATAGATATATATATATATATATATATATATATATATATATATATATATATATATATATATATATATATATATATACATATACATGTAAAAATTGGGCGTCTATGTGTATATATTTGATCAGTATAATATATGTATTATAAATATACATAACATGCATAATCAAATAT
>NW_023596461.1:28403638-28424989 GCF_011947565.3 Pollicipes pollicipes
TATTGGACGGCGCGGGTCGCGTGAAGTTCACCTCGTCCTTGTCCGATGATCCGGACCAGCTGGAGAGGGGCGAGCTGCCAGCGTACTTGGCCTTCTGTCCCTCTGGCAATGTCACCTCGGTAAGAGTAGTTGGTGATCCTTTTGTACATCTGGCAATGTCACCTCGGTAAGAGTAGTTGGTGATCCTTCTGTCCCTCTGGCAGTGTCACCTCGGTAAGAGTAGTTGGTGATCCTTCTGTCCCTCTGGCAATGTCACCTCGGTAAGAGTAGCTGACATCTGTTTTTGCATCGTGTTTAACTGCACGATGCTATTGTGTTGTTCTTGGTGTTGTTCTTCACCAAGCACAACCCGGCCGTGATAAAGTTATCACGGCCGACACGTGATAACCTTAATCTGAAGCATTTTCCCAACATGTGCAAACCCATCCAAAAGTGTTGTGAGCCAGGCGGATACAATTTATGCATGTTCCAATGGTTTGTCTCGAAAGGCAGCGCCACCGCGCACCGGTGACAGCGCGCTGTCTCTTCTCGGAGCCAACCGAGCGTCAACATCTACTTTTTAAAGAAGTGTTTCTGGCATCGGAAATATCCCCATAAGAAAGAGCTGCGAGTGCCCTGCGTACATCGCACCAAAAGGGCGTATTTGGCAACGTTTTTGGTGTCTGGTATGTCATGCATAAAAATCCTCCTGTACATAAAATAATTTACCCCTGTTCATCCCGGCATGGATGGTACCCGCCCCAAACCATAACTGCTCATAAAGTCCCTGAAAGTGTGAGCCACCCGAGAGCTCTCCAGCGCCGATGAACCGCTCTCTACGCTCGCCTATCGGTGCCGCT
Organism: Pollicipes pollicipes; assembly: GCF_011947565.3. Lineage (NCBI taxonomy): Eukaryota > Metazoa > Arthropoda > Thecostraca > Pollicipedomorpha > Pollicipedidae > Pollicipes > Pollicipes pollicipes. Next base: position 28,404,478 of record NW_023596461.1, read on the forward strand.
GCCGACAGAACGAGCTGGTGTACGCCAACTACGGCCGCAGAGAGGACTTCCGTCTGCTGCAAGAGCTGGGCATCTCGGTCCGAGACAGGCTGGTCATCATGCGCTTCGGCGCCATGTTCCGCGGCAACAAGATCAAGAACGCACAGGAGTTGGGAGCCGCTGGAGCCATCCTCTACACGTGAGACGAGCTGCCTGGCTTCACCGCACCCTGGCGTCGATAAAGAACCCGCAACCCTCGCGCAACAACATCCATCCAGATACTTGAGCGTTTGTATTTCGATTCAGTGCGATTCCTGTGCGCCGCGACCTTTCAATGTGAAGCGAAGTCTCACACGGCTGTTTACGCCGTGGACGTTGCGGTGTGTCAGCGCAGGTGTCGACTCTGATCTGCGACTTGGCCGCAGCGACCCGGCCGACTACGGCAACCCGGACAACAGCAGCGACGCCTACCCGGACTCCTTCTGGCTGCCCGACACGGGCATACAGCGCGGCACGGTGACCTGGCTGGACGGCGACGCGCTCACCTACGGCTACCCGGCCACAGGTGAGGCGACCGGCGGCGACTCTTCTGCTCGCGGGTGACCCGACCTGCGCACCGCACGCGTCCTTTCCGCGGCAGGCCTCAGCCTCGCGATCGACGTTCTGTTCATCACTAGGGTCCTGTGACGCACGACCCCGAGCTCACACGCCGATGTTTCTTGCGGATGCACTTGTCCCGATAGTGGACATTGCACGTGCTCGGTCATTGCTCGTAACTGAGGCATCTCACGATCGAGCACAGCGAAGGAACATCATCGAGTCAGCAGTCGGATGAACATGCCGGACCAGCCCCGGCCGTTGCCCTGATTCCCACCCACGTCTGCCTGACCGGTGACCTGCGCGCCAGAGGAGGCGTTCCGCGAGCCGGCCCGGCCGACGGCCAACATGCCGCTGCGGCCGTGCCACACGCTCAGCGCTCGGGACGCGCACAAGCTGCTGGCCAACATGGCCGGCCCCGAGGCGCCGGCCACCTGGCGGGGCGCTCTCAGCACCACCTACCGGCTCGGGCCGCGGCTGGCACGCGACGACTGGTGAGTGGCGGCCCGTCAGCGACGCCGAACTCTACCTTGCAAACAATGGTGTCGTTAGTGCCATTGTGAACGTTGCAACGGTTTTCATGACATATTTTGGCATGCTTTCGCAGGTGTGGTGGGTCAACAGGAAACGCACAGATGCCATTCGCTGGAGTTTTTGCCTGCCTTGCGTCTGCTCCACACCTGATGGTGCTGTTTTCGTGTCTGGCTTGCAGGTCTGTGCGTTTGTACGTGAACAACGAGGAGAACGTTATGCCCACCTACAATGTGTTGGGTTTCATCAGAGGCGATCTTGAACCAGACCGATACATTATCCTAGGTAAGCATCACTGGATTAAAACGCGTAATTCCCGTGCATTACATGCTACTCTAGACCGTCCTTCGTTTGGAACTATCAAAATGTTTAAAATAAATGCAATACGTATGCTTACTTTTCGAAAGATGTTAAGTGTGCGCTTGCTGTTTCCACAGATGTCACGCATGTAAAAACACACGGTACGCAGGCGCGGGTACAGAATCCAGCGGAGGAAAGTTGGCTTGACAGAGCTGGTAAAGCATCTTGCAATGATGCTCGATGACGCTAGCATCGCGACACCCGCCGTGGCGCGTGGCCGGGTTCTCCACCCATCCATTCAGTTAAAAAAAGACACTCACGTTCAATGACACGTGCTCTTCGGAAATTCCCGGACTGGGTTTCTGCAGCCGGCCATGGTGAGCAGCTGTTGGTCCATGTCGTGGAGCTGGGCGCCGCCCACGCCTGTGTTACCGATATGGTCCACCCGGTCGCCAGGTAACCACCGGGACGCCTGGTCATACGGCTCACTGGACCCGTGCTCAGCCAGCGCCACGATGATGGAGCTGGTGCGCGCCTTCGCCGTCATGAAACGCAATGGTGAGGTCATGACGGCCAGGCCGGGTTCCCCGTTGGCCCCCGCCCCCCTCCTGACACAGCCAGAGCGGAAGCCAACGTCACATATCGTCGCTGGGTGCTCATGCTCTGTAGACTGTACCGCAATGCTTCGCGGTCCGGCGGGCGAGACAACCCAATGCCCATGGCTGTGACATTGCTCGACGCCCTCGTGCAAGAGGGCTGATTACAAGGAGTGGTTCACATTTATGTGGGGTTTTTAACTGCAATAGCCGTCTTAAAGACCTTTCGGGGCTGTTCATGATCCTGCACTTTGTAAGACCCAAGCCCCTCAAGTTTCTGAGCTGCACGTCCGCGAAAATGGGGAAAGCTATATCGGGGAGAGTATTTCAAAGTCACCTTGGCATTCATGACGTCATAATAGCGTCGTTCAAATCCTGTCGTTCCATCAGCCATGCGGCGATCAAAGCCAACAAAAATGGAACTGTTGAGGAGTTCATATCTGGCATTCGTAAGCGCAATTTCCACATGTAACGATCATCCCTTGGCTCTCAATCAATGTTGTGCAAGTTACAACGACGTAATCAAACCATGACGCATTGAGGAGCATGTTTACTCAACAGAATATTGTTCTGTCTAGAGCAGTCTTCTCCACTTAAAAAGTGTGCTAATGGTTATAAGTGAGCTTGTGTCATGATATCTGATGCCTCATATTTTCAACTGTGAAGCATTCCCTTTGAGACTAGACGCAAATTTTTCCAACTGTCAGCGCGCAGCCCAGCTCGTCCCGGCCACTCAGGGATCCAACCCCCGAAAGCTCGCTGTGCTGCCATTCTCTTCCAGTATTAACTCGCAAGCATCAGTTGAGAGGGGTGTTGCACCCTTAGGGCATATTCCAAAAGCATACTCTACTGCCACCTCAGGACCAGTTACGTCTTTTAATAGCACTGGGTGGGGCCGCTGCAACACCGTCAAGACATGAGGATGTCACTTTAAATCGTTTTGTAGTTCATATTACGCTGTCAGCTTTTCGTAACAGGGCTACACCTTTCCCTACAGTCGCGACTGTCGTCGTCATGGCAGCCACCGTGGCACCTCTACTGGTGCGAATAAAAGCACGTTTGTGATGGGCTCAGCGGGGGGCAAGGGCCTGCCGCCGAGAAGAGCATGGACTGAAGTTTGGACCAGTGCGTCACTGTGAGCCATGTGATGCTCTCATTCCCAAAGCCAAGTGCGCCTCAAAGGGAGCCACTGGTAAATGCCATAGGGAAAGAATCAAAGTCATATTGCAACGTTTCGTTCAATTCGCAAGACAACAGCTTCCACGGGTGTCGATTTGTATTCCTTTGGGAGGGCCCTGCCCCTCCCCCTCCCCCAAATGTTGAGTTGGGCCCCCCAGTATTGTCTTGGCCCCCCAATGTCTTAAGCAGGAAGGCTACAAAAAACGTGGTCAAAAGATGATCATAGCACAAACACTGTCTTCTTTGATCTTTGCGTAGTGTCGTCTAGCATTACGCTCATAACAAAAGGTCATTGCTGCTCTCACCATAAGATACAAATCGTAACAGCTGAGCGGATAAACTATGGGATAAACTTCACATACCTAGCGTTATAAGGCACGTAATGGTTTGTGAGGTTAAAGTGAAAGGCTCTGGAATATGGGGATGACGTATGTCCTTCATGGCTAACCCCGTCCCCGCCCCACAACCAAAATGCGTGCCACCTCCTATGACCGCCAAAGACGAGTGCCATTGGCGCCCTAAGGCGGCCTCTAAAGGGCGCCTTCACGTGCCGATCGGAAGAGACGCGGGCGTCCGGTGCCTGTCCCTGAATCCAACCCTGCATGACTTTTTTACTGACCAAATCACACGCGTTTGAACTAACAATCAGCGAAAAGCTAAAAAAGTGGCCTGCTCCCTTCAAAGGAAGCATGCTACCTGTTCCACATATGAAGATATTGAACCAAGCATCAGATATGATGAAATGAATTCACTACACAATAACTGTTGGTATATTTGTGAGACTTCCACACCACAAAATTTTATTTTTGGTATGCTCCTCAATGCGGCATTGCTTGTTTACGTCATGGAACGTATGTGTGACGTTGGGGTGCTGCCAACCTACCCATGCAAAACTGCCACCTTAGCACTCGTGTGTAGTACTTCCAACTCGCCGAGAGATGGCAGTGGCGCTGAGCCATATATCGATGTGTGCTGGTGTTTTTGCCCTTTATCGTGCTGTTCTTGCATATTTATCCATGAGTTCCAGATGGTTACTTATATTGACATGCTCAGTTGTGACGCCATTCTTAAGTTATTCGATTACAGGTATGATTTCCGTAATAACTAGCAGCCGTGCAAGTTCTTATGTTATGTAGCACAAAACAGGATTCCTCACGTACTTTCATCCCTCTCCCTCATTTTGCTTCATTCTCCATCCTAGCGACGCTCCGCCTGTCCGGAGCATTCTTCAGCCATGAGTGGGCCGACTGCCCAGTGGGAAGGGGGATACCGGCCGGGTCCCTAGAGCGCATGCGCGGGTGAAAGCTGGGCGGCTGGCCTTTCAGACGAGTGTTAGTTCGCCCCAGTGTTGACCATTTTACTTCATTCCATAGCCCTGCAATAATCATTATAGGTCGAAAGGATCCTAATAAAAAAGAAAAACCGACATAACCAAGACTAGGAGTGGGCGGAGGGCGCCGTGGGAAGGGGGACCCCGGGCGCCAGCGCACATGCGCGAGTTAAAGTTCGGCGGTCGCCCCCCCCCCCCCCCGCCCAAGGGTATGCAAGTCTGCCCCACCGTTACCAATTTCCTTCATCTCATAGCCCTGAAATGGTCACTTTTGGTCGAAAGGGCCCTTATCCAAAAAACTCAACCATGGACGTTTCATACTTTCGGCAAAATTCATGTACCGATTTTCATCTTGTTTTGGACTACAAACGGATTGTTTGCTAGGGAAGAACCAGCAGATATTGGGTCACTGCACCTACCTCTCATAGTGGACGCCAAACTTGCCCGCAAATGGTGTCGCTTCCAGGCCGCTCCAGGGGGCTCCAAGTGTCTATTTGGCCTTCCCAGAAGCACCAGTTGCTGGAGGTAAAGAGGATACTTCGCTGCTTGACGTGATGGCAACACCTCAGGGCTGTCTAAGTTTGATGTTCTCATTCTTCTTGTTATCAAACAATGCTGACGAGGGTGTGTGCTGAGGGTGGATGGAAGACGACATGGGACCATGTCACCCACTCTCTTGGGTCACTCATAAGGTTTTGGCGCCACAAAGGGACACCAAAACTTCTTGAGTGCCACCCATGGGCCATGCCGCCCACCCCCTTTGGCAACTCATGAGGTTTTGGTGCCCCTTCGTGGCAACAAAACCTTCATTTCGAAACCATATAGCATTGCCTTCGAAGAGGCATCGAATTCCCGTGCCACTGCAGGGGATCCCAAATTGTCGTTTTTGGAAGGCACCAACATTCCAGGCGCATCACAATGTATGTGACTTGATGTTTTGACAAAACCCTGGATCGGGCCATTTGACAGAGGAGGACTAAGACTTTTATCTCCAACAATACAGCCTTCATTGCAAGTAGCACCGAATTCCAAACGGTATCACGAGGTGTCGCAAACCCTTATTCTCAAGACGCACAACCATGTTGTGCCTCACATCGCGAACGGAATCCTGGAACAGCTTCTTATACGGAGTGCACAGAAACCTTCCTTTCAGGGCATCATGACCTTTATTTTCAAGAGGAGTTTATGCGCTTTTACGGTTACGAAATTCTTGATCGGCGCGTTCTTCGATGTTCGGCAAGTGGGACAATTTTTTGTATTCAGTTTTTGAAGTCAAAACCTTTATTTTCCATAGACGCCCAATTTCAGGGTGCACCTCGAAAAATGCCAAAACCTTTATTCTTAATAAATAACAGGCTTCAAGAGAAATTGCAATACCCGTGGCGCTGCATTCACAAAATCATAGATCGACCATCTCGGCGAAGAAACACCAAAACCTTCCTTTCGCACCATCAGAACATTGTTTTTCCCTTAGACAACAAGCCCAAGTAGACCATTGACAAGTCAAAGACGTCAACCTCCACAAAACTTCGAGAATGCATAACTTTTTTCTGGGTCATTTGTCATTGTTTAGACTTAGTACAGTAATAGAACATGATACCATCTACCTGCAATTTGTATCTTGCAGGTTTTCAGAAAACGCGAGATCATTGACCTGAAGCCAGGTCAACGTTTGCTGCTTGCCCGCAAGTAATACAAGTTCGTACGCATTTTAGAGTGGTTTTGGCGTCCTGTGTGAGGAAATGAGATATAACTTACATGCGCAACCATCATATGACCTTGGCCCAGGTCATGACCTATTTCTATGACCTATTTCTGGCTATCTTCTGCAAAGCACATGACTCTTGACTAGTTGCCTCAAATTTGCTGGAGTAGTCCCTCATGTCTGCTTCAACAAGATGTTGTCCACAGTTGCCACGGCTTGCTGATTGACAAATAACTATGCTGTAGGCATGCACTATATTTGTTGACACATGAAAACTCTAAACTGCATGGCAATTACAGCATGATATATATATATATATATATCGATTTTACCAAATAGTCTGACCATCTCTTTTAAAATGTGAGGTAAACATCTCAAACTTTAAGCCATGAAATATGAATAACAAAATCGAAATGGATGCCTTTGCTGCAGCTAAAAAGGTAAGCGGTCAAACCGCCTTTATGGCCAGTTATAAGTTTTGTTACGTTTGGAGAAAAGATCTTATTTTGTGGAGTATGCCTACTATTGCCCTTGATGGAGACTAACTATGACAACCAGGATACGTTGTTGAAAGTGATTTGAGTGGCTTTGATTTGTGCGTTGTCAACTTTGTCTGGTGTCAACAAGCTGACACAAATGAAAGGAACCAAAACACAACTTGAAACCAGCCAAAAATAAACTTTATCACGCTTTTATCACAATTGCTGCTGTCAAGAAATAGACGAGGTGAGATGATGTTCAACATATGGGCTACTCTAAATTAGGCTAAATTGGTTAATTGCACGGCCAGTTACAGTTGGAATTTTGCAAGAATTTGTCATTCACAAATGCTGCTGTGATACAAATAGGTGAGCAGGATGAGATTAAGTAAGGCTTCTTTAGGTTAGGCTTAGTTGGGTCACTTTCTTGGAAATAAGCATGTACATTTTGAAACAAACAGTGACATAATATTTGTGGTTACTGGCCCCATCTTAGCAGAAGCCAGAGGTATGTCTCTTGTGTTTGATTTGGTGATTGATTAATGTGCAGGAGTTCAAGTATTTTTTGTTTGAATGCCTTATGCTCGTTGAATTCTTTGTTTTTGGTTTTGTTTAATTCCCTTGCTTTGTTTTGTGTTTAAAAGCATCCCGTGGAAGGGAAGTGTAAGGTGCAGCATCAAAACATTGGTGTTGCATGGTTTGTGATACTCACACTATCATGAAGCTACTATTCTTTAACATCTTCTGTTTCCCTGTAATGGCCTACAAGACGTTAAAAACGGGACCAGTTTTGTGATGTTTGTAATATTGCGTCCATGCCAACTTGAAGTGTATGTCTTTGTCTGCTGGAGCATATCTTACCTATTCGTAAGTTGCGACCTTTGCGAATAGAATTTTTCACTCCCGCACGGTCTTTTAGCGACGGAATCTATCACTCTCACCCCAGTTCAAAAGCGATTCTGGCCCACCCCTAAACTCCCAGCGTTGTGGGCTGCTGCATATCTCTTGCACTAATGGTCAGAGGTTCAAATTTGGAATAGAATCAGGGACGAGCACTTTTCAGCCTTTCAATCGTTTTGTTACTTGTCTAAGGTGGACTTTGGACTCTCCTCAACCCCTAAACCTTGTTTTTCCAAACCGGCATTTGCGCACAGTGCGGATCACATGCCACACGAAATTGTGCCGGCCACGCTCGAATTATTCTATCGTATCGCCATTACTCTTGCGCGCCGCAAGAAACATCCGACTTTTGCCAGCAATTTTTCGCCTATCCCGGTTGTCCATTCATGTTTTCATTAGGACAAATGATGTCTGATTACAAACAAGGACAACACCTCTACGCACAAGGAAACTTGCAGTCCGAGTAAATTTCTGACTGGGAGACGAGTCTGGACATGCGAATTATGGCACCCCATTAATATTTGTCACTCGAAAGGTAACCAAGGTTAAAGACCGTGCACATTGCACTGTGTTCTAGCTTGGAAAACGGGTTCCGAGTACCAGACTTCTTAGCCGTGCCACGTGGCCCTCCGCCTTCGCTTCCAACACAGCAAATCTCGGTAGTAAAGAGCAAACTGCGGACCTTGCTCTGAACTCTGACATTCGTCACCCTCCGTTACTAACGGAAACCGTTGGCCGGTCAGCGCCATTGCTGATATCCAAGTCAATGTAAAATGTGAACTATCCAAACCGTTTGGAGTCACCAAGCAGTGTGCTAGAATCGCTTTTAAACTTAGGTGGGAGTGCCAAATTCCACCACTAAAAGACCGTGCGGGAGTGAAAAATTCGATTCGCAAAAGTCGCAACTTAGGAGTAAGTAAGATATGCTCCAGCAAACAAAGACATACATTTCAAATTAGCATGGACGTAGTGCCATAAACATGATAAAACTATTCCTGTTTTTAACGTCTTGGAGACCGTTGCCATAAAACAGAATAGATTAACGAATAGTAGCTTCACAACAGTGTGAGCATTACGAACTATGTAACACCAATTTCTGATACTGCACTTTACACCCCTCTTCCAAATGATTTTTTAAGGCGAAAAAAGCAAGGGAATTCAACGACAAAAAAACAACAAGAATTCAACAACCATAAAGTATTCAAAGAAAAAAGACATGGACTCCTGCACATCAACCAGACACCAAATCAAATACAACAGATATATTTCTGGCTTCTGTTAACACGCGCTCGGGTGGCGGTCAAATCGACCCCCCAAAGGTTTTTCCAGAATGGTTTCCGAACGGCGCCGTGTAGCCGCGCCCAATTTTGCATAGCTGTAGACAATGAAATAGCGGATCGTTTGACATAGAAATTTAGGTATACCTTGTAAAGTCGCTGACCTATGACAGGTTAAAGTCAGGCCATGTTTTCAGCGAAAGCAATTTCTAGGGAATCGTCCAATTTGATACAATAACGGAGTGCTTGACGAAGCCATACATCTCTGAGATACTTTCTTAGGCACCACAGAGGTCTCCTTAGAGGTCAGGAAAGGTCATTGACCTCAGATGACTCGGGTCGGCATTTTGTTTAAGGAACATACTGTCTAGCGTAATCTTTGTCGCTTATCCAACTGCAAAACTCAGCAGTCTTGTATTATTTTGATCCCCATAACCTTGACCCCATAAGATGGGGCCAGTAGATACAAATAGTATGCCCCTGTTTCTTTCAAAATGTCCATGCTTATTTCCATGAAAGTAACCCAACTACACCTTACCTAAAGAAGCCTTACTTCATCTCATCCTGCTCACCTATTTGTATCACAGCGGCATTTATGAATGATTAATTCTTGCAAAATTCCTACTGCAGGTGGGGGTGCAGTTAACCAACTTAACCTAATTTAGAGTAGCCTAGATTTTGAACATCATCTCAACTCACCTCGCCTATTTCCTGACAGCAGCAATTGTTATAAAAGCGTGATAAAGCTTATTTTTGTCTGGTTTCAAGTTGCGTTTTGGTTCAGTTTGCTTATGTCAGCTTGTTGTCATAGTTAGTCTCCATCAAGGGCAATAGTGGGCATGCTCCACAAAATAAGATCTCTTCTCCAAACGTAACAAAACTTATAAATGGCCATAAAGGCAGTTTGACCGCTTACTTTTTTAGCTGCAGCAAAGGCATCCATTTCGATTTTGTTATTCATGTTTCATGGCTTAAAGTTTGAGATGTTTACCTCACATTTTAAAAGGGATGTTCTATTTGCCCGAGTTCATATGTATCTCATGTTGTAATTGCAATGCATCCTAGAGCATTCCTGTATCAACAAATATGGCGCATACCTACAGTGCAGTAATTTGTCAGTCAGCAAGCCATGGTAACTATGGACAACATTTTATTAAAGCAGACATAAGGGATTACCTCGACAAATTTGAGGTAAATAATCAAGGGTATGGAACAAAATTTCTTAATTACATGTCTTGTAGCGCCATAATTTGTCTCATGAACAAAACTTGATAGATTAATACAGAAAATTGTTAAATCTGGTTACAAATCATGTGTTCAAAGGAGGTAAGGTTAGCAATTAGTTGCTCCACAGGAGAAACTTACTGGCTTTTTAAGGACAGGCGTCTTCCTGCCCCCCCCCCGCCCCCCACCCCCCCCCACCCACACACAGTCAGCATTTTTCGCATGGTTTGCTGACAGACGGGGTTGTGCAACCCACACACATGTAAACACTAATCATGCCCACCAGCATACAAGATCAAAGTGGGAAATAAGTAAGAGGTCTACGTGATAAAACAGTGTCGAAGGGCAGATTTTGATAACCAACCACTTTTGTGTAAGCTGCGCCAGGTTTGTCCCGAAGCCTTGTTCGCTAGGATAATGTAACGTGATGCGGAAGTGAAACTTGAATGACTTAGATTTAGCATTATTGACCATCGCCATCAACCCAAAAACGCCTATCTGGTAAAAACGTATCTGGAGCTTAACATGGCAAAAAGACGTTAATAATAAGTTCCTTGCTTTAAATTATCTCCCTCATTCCCTATGACTTGCTCACTCTTGGATGCCTATCAAACGTGATTGGGCGGCTGGCGAATTAATCCAAGTTACAGATGAAATATGTGCAAGCTTGCAGCTGGAACATTTCGTACAAGAGTTGGCTAACGTCTTGAGCCATATAGGGTATTTCTAGAGATAATCAGAATGGGAGAAAGCTAAAGTCTTATTACACTCGTATGAGGTCGACAAACAAACATGATCAGAAAGCCAAAAACCTTATAGTTATTTGTAAAATTTCGCATCAACTCATTTGGCTAAACGTCTTTGAAAACTTAGCGTTCAAAAAGCGATATTCAGCTTTCAGATTTCATAAAGAAGGCAATTTCTAGAACTATTCACTCCTTACATTTCGGGGGCGGTGCAATTTAGGCGGTCAAGCTTCTTCTAGTAAAATAAGTGCGTGGAGGAAAATTCTCTTCCAGGGTTTGCCGGTGTTCGTACCAGGCTTTGCTTTGCCGGTGTGGCAGTTTGCGTGGTGCCACTCAAAAATTGGGGATGCGTGAAAGCTTTGCATTTGGCACACAGCTGCCGATTGTAATGCGTCCTGTAAACAACCCAAGCTTGAGGGATGCAAGCGGCAGGAGTCGCTGGCGCTCTCGGGCTTGAAGGTACCTGGTGCCCTTGCTCTTTGCACACATGGATATGATTCTGATGTAGGCGAGACAGGACATGACCATGGGTGTTCCAGGTTTTGTGGAGCCTTGTTTATGCTAGATGGTTTCAAGTGAGTTCGGTTTTTAATGACATCTTAAAGCCTCGGAAAGGGAATTATGGGCTTAGTATAAGCGGTTGGACAATACTAGACGGGAATGCCAAAATAAAATGAAATATGGAGAAAAGGAGTGAAAAATTCCTCTTGACAGTGTGTTGTTTTACACCCAAAGTAGGAAATTCTAGGATACTGCTGCAAACATGCTCGATGCTGCTTTGGATTCTATTCAACGTCATCTTTTTGATATTACTAACGATTTGTTTGTCTTGGGAGGAACTCTTTTAATTCATGGCAAAGCGTCCGTCGCGCTCTCTTAAGACGACCACACTTGTCACCAGCCTTTAGCTTAGCTATCCTTTCAGTTATCAACATGCCTGTTGAGGAGCTTGTGCCAGTTCTGATGTACCCTTACATTCAGGAGCCCAGTATTAACCTAAACAAAGCGTTGTTCGTAAACCCTCGGCTGCAAGCGCCTGACCATATAGTTATGACAAACGTAGTCTTTTTGACATTGCGACCACAATCCAAGATATAAAAAGGGCGTCATTTTCACTTTATATCGGGCCGTTTTACTTAAAGGTACTGCAGTGGATTACAACTCATTGCAAGCTTCCCGCAGGTTGCAGCTTCATATCGGCGTGTAATTGGTATGCAAAGGCAAGTGCAATGCGATACAGTGGCCAAGTGTCAGTGCAAAACAAAATGGGCACCTCGTCCAGAGCAAAGACATCTTTTCAACCCCGAGACGCAACGCACAGCTGCATGAATCCAGGGGAAAATAAAGCTTTGAGGACAGGGTAGGTAATCTCATCCGACTGCCCCCCCCCCCCCCCCGCCCCGCGCCCCTTTCCACTACTTTTAGCAATTGACGCATCCTGTATGGAAGCCAGTACCATTTGGACTGTAAAGTTTTACATTTCCTTCACAAATTAGCATTATTCGCAACCACGCCATTTACATACGTTGAACCATCGTATAGTGGATTCTCCTCGCATCAATTTATTATTCTTGATTTCTACCTGCATCATTCTCCACGCATAATTTGACGTAAACCGCACCACAGCGCAATAACCCAAGGCCCTCCACCTCCCAAGCTTCTCACACAATTATAGCTTCACGTCGGTGTGTAATTGACATGCAATTAAAGGCGTGATGCAATGCGATGCGCAAGTATGAGTTCGAAATGCATTAGATGCTTCGTCTAGGGCAAAAATTGTTTTAGAAGGGAACAAAACAAGCTTTTAGCACCCCGGGCTGCAACTTTCAGCGGAACAAACTCTAGGAAAATCAAATTTTGGGGCAAAATAGGTAGCCTGTCGGCTCAGCACCCCCAACTGTTCCTACAAAGTGACATCAAAAGGCAAAATCAAAGTGTGGAAAGTGACGCATTTGAGAGGAAGCGAGCGTCATCGGGTCATCAGGTTGTAAGTTTGCTCAATAAAATAGCATGAGTTGCAACCGCCGTACTTGCGTACGTTACGTCCCTTGTGCACGCATGTTTTATTTTCATGGCATGTATTGACGTTAAAAGCCACACAGAGTAATAAACCCAGGCCATGCATTTCCACGAAGTCGCTGCCTCACGAAGCAACCACCTGCAGTGACAGGCGGTATACCCCGACCGCAAAGGTTAGCGGTCGGGAGGGGAATAGTCATTATCCAGCCAGGCACGTGGCGTATTAGCAAACGATCTCAACCAACAAAAATACGAAAACTTACCAGCGATGCAGCTCCGAGTGAACCAGCAGACTATCCGCAGACAAAAGACGTGTGCACAGCGCTGGCGGCGCTCGCTGGCGCCGCGCCAGACCGAGCGGCGCAACAGGGAGGCGCTGGAGCCACACAGACTGAAGCCACTGCGCCGGGCCAGGCGACGACGAGAGGAGGTGACAGCGGTCGTGCGAGAGGTGGCGCCGCAGCTTTTGCTAACATGGAGCACTGGTCGTGTCACGTACCTTGCTGTTTGCGCTGCTCAGCGTCGTAACACCAATCGAGTTTTTGGACCGGTCTGTACGCTGCAGCGGTGAGGACCAACAGTGCACACCAATCCTCGACTGCCCCGCCTACAAGACAAGAGCGGACGTCCTGAACAAGCCAGCGACGCGCTGTGGCTTTTCGGGCCGGACGTCGCTCATCTGTTGCGAGTCTACTGAAGCCACTTCACCGAAGCCTGTAAGCCTCACACAGCCACTGCCGAAGAAATGCGGCGACCCTAACAGAACAATCGCCGTCTTCCGTTTCCGCCGTGACACAACGGCCATTGAAAATCATTACCCGCGTCTGGAAGACACCGATTTCCCAGGCCCTGTGTTCGTCGCGCGAGTTGTCGGCGGTTTTAACGCTACATTCGGCAAGTGGCCGTGGATGGTGCTGTTCGGCCAGCGGACGGACGCCGGCAGGCAGGAGTGGTTCTGCGGCGGCGTCCTCATCACCGACCGACACGTGCTCACAGCCGCCGACTGCCTGCGGCCAGAGCAGGCCGCCACCGTGGTCGCCCGCATAGGCGATCATGATCTCACCACCTTCGAGGACGTCCATCACCAGGAGCGCAACATCGCCAGCATCGTGCGGCACCCGCAGTACCACGCCTCGCAGAACGACCTGGCGGTGGTGCGGCTGCAGTCGCCGGTGCAGCTGACGGACGCCGTGCGGCCCATCTGCCTGCCGCCAGCCGGCTCCCAGCACCACGGCCAGGATGTCGAGATGGCCGGCTGGGGCCTGGTCGAGTTCGGCGGCGAGACGGCCGACGTGCTGCAGGAGGTGCCGCTGCGCGTGGTCGACGAGGACGCCTGTGAAGACGCCTACCGCCAGGCGCCCGCGTTCAACATGACATTTCCCGGTGGCTTTCAGGGCACCAAGATCTGCGCGGGCAGCCGCGACGACAAGCTGCGGGACGCGTGCCGGGGAGACTCGGGGGGTCCGTTGATGGTCGAGCTTCCCGACGGCTCCTACCAGCTCATTGGCATCGTCTCCACCGGCGTCGGCTGTGGAAATCCCAAATTTCCCGGCATCTACACCAAGGTGTCCTCCTATATTGACTGGATCCTCGGCAACCTTAGCGGAGTAGTGTGACACTGGCTGTGACATGGTGTGATAAGACCATATATTTTCAGTGCACCAAGGTTCCCAACTGTATGCTTAGTGTCAGAGGACATAGAGGAAATATTCGACAACGCTGGCCTCTGATGGTGGCCTCTGTTTGTACTGTGGCGGTGCAAATACTACGCGCTGAGCATACAGTACGCGCTCTCGGAACATACGACATGAGGCACTGTAAGAATGAATTGGCTTCAGTAGATAGAGGGCCGTTCACAAATGACGTCACGCCGTTCTGGTCATGTTAAACCTGTCCTTCCATTCACGCACTGGTTATGCTGGACGCCCCATCCACTCTGGTAACCCTGTGTTGGGAGCAGCGTCCCAAAAATGGTATCCTCCATTCGGGCCTTAATGGAGTTAAATTTGTGAAAAACGCTAATATTTGATGTCATGCGACGAAACAACGTTAGTTTACGTACATTTGGTGCAGACCCAAGCCTGCCCTTTGCTGACTACCCTCCCCCCATCACATACGGGAAGATGTAGTGATTTCGGGCTAGGGAAGTAATAAAAGATATTCCCTGACTGTCAGTGCATGTGACTAAGCATATCCACATTAGCACCACAATTATTCCCCACCACGTAGGATCCTGTAACCTTGTTCACGGGGGTTGTTCGGCACATGCGCGAGGAACATTATTCACATAGGTAAGACAGTAGGAATAGCCTTATTCTCTGGAGGAAAACCAGAAGAATGGAGAAATAGATTGGCTGATATTGCGCCACAATGCCTTTATGGAAACAATAGCAGCAGAGACTTAAAAATTGCCTGTCGATGGTCCTGCCCGATTTTTCAGGTTTTGTTTTTAAACGGCAAGTCACAGCTTTTACAGGACACCGACATTCCGGGGATTAAACAAAGAGCGATTGCCAGCCATTACCACGATACAGTACATATCTCAGATAAGAATGCGTGAAAATACGTTTAAATACAAACGAATTCAAACAAACATCACGCATCACGCTTTATTCAAACATGCAAGCAAATTGAAGTCAACAGGCATTACACATCGCCCATCAGTTATACATGGAAGCGATTTCAGTTGGACCCGCGTCGAATATCATGCGTCAAGCATCACTTACACATGTAAACCATTTTAGGCCAGCACACATCACATATAAAGGTACATATCACGTTAACATAATTGGCAATGATGAATCCTGTACGTTAATATTTAGTCACCTACTTTTTGTAAGAACATATTCACTTATTTTTCTGTCTGGGTAGTCCTGTGCCGTGTAAATGCCTGGTGCCTCTAAATGGGCATGGGTCCATACCTCCCTCGATTTGGGCCCGAGCGCGTTTTGCCCAAAACTGTTCACCGAAAGGGGTATTCCCGGTTTTGGTTCTAGCGTTTTGCAGGTGTTTATCATATCTCAAACGAATAGGGCGTATGGGCTACCCGACATAGAATATGTTCTTCCCATGTTTTTCACACAGGTTACACTTTATTTCGTACAAGTTTTTTGCGTGCAAACTGTTTGAAACCTTCTCCCAAAACATAGGAGGGGCACATTCCATGTCGAGGAGTCCATGCGCCCTATTCGTTTGATACATAATGAACACCTGCGAGATGCTATACGTATAAAAAGTAGGCGACCAAATCGTAACACGCATCCGGGTGGCCGGTTGGATACCCTTCGCTCGGGTGGGGGTCGATTTGATCCCCAACAGATCTCAGGAACTAAGTGAGCTAGAGACACCAAATTTACAGGGTATATTTACCTGTACCTGAACTCACCTAGATTCCTAGGTCATGGCCTTCGGCTCAGATAAGGTCAAACAAGGTAAATCTACAGGCTGGTCTTTGAAGTGCCCCAGAACCCAACCTGCTCTAAGCAAAAGGTCACATGATCATTTAATGTCAGTAACCTTGTTCAACCTTTCGAAGGTCATGTTGACAACAGTCAGACAAGACTGCTTTAAGTTTCGCATTTGTATAAGCGGCTTAAGCGGCTAGGATTACGCTAGGTAGTATGTTCCTAAAAACAAAACGTTGACCCGGGTCACTTTAGATCAGTGACCGATTCTGACCTTTAAAGGCTGCATGGAAGATGCAAAACGAGGTTACTGTCATCAATGTCATTTATACATTCCTGTCATTGATACATTCGAAATCAGCACCAGAAATTACCCCATACGACAAGCCCTGGGGGTAAAAATATACATCGGCTTTAACATTGATATTACCTTCAAAACTGACCTTAGGTCAATGGTATTTGTTCATTCAATTGTTGCGCTGCCCAAGAAAGTATCTCAGAGATATATGGTCTCGTCCAATACTCCGTTGTTGCATCAGATTGAACGATTCCCTACACATTGACTTCGCAAAATCCATAGCATAACTTTGACCTGCTGTAGATCAGTGACCTTGCAAGGTACGGCTTAATTTGAAACTATGCACGATTTGTGATTCAATTGTCTACATCTATGCAAAATTTGGCCGTGCTGCGCCCTGCTGCTCAGAAACCATTTTGGAAAAACCTTCAGAGGGTCAAAATGACCCCTCGAAGGTTCTTACAATATGGTTTCCGAACGGCGCAGCGTAGCCGCGCCAAATTTTGCATAGCTTTCGAAGATTTAATAGCAAATCGTTTGATTTGAAAACAATTAGATGTACCTTGTAAGGACACTGACCCATGACAGGTCAAAATCAGGTCATGGTTTTCAGCGAAGGCAATTTCTAGGGAATCGCTCAATCTAATGCAACAACGGAGTGTTTGACGCAACCATGCACATTTGAGATGCTTTCTTAGGCAACGCAAACATTGAATGATCAAATTAATTTGACCTAAGGACAGGTATGAAGCTCAGACCAAGATCAAAACCAACCCGTTTTATTACTATATGGCTTACTGTATGGGCTAGTTTCTGATGCTCGTTTCGAATTAATTGATAGTAGGAACCGCATTACACATTTTCCATCGACTTGTCAGAGGTCAGAATAGGTCATTGACCTAAGATGGGCGAGGTCGGCATTTTTTTTTCGGGACCATGTTGCTTAGCGTAATCTTAATGGCTTATTCACATGCAAAACTCAGAGCAGTCTTGTATGATTTTGGTCACCATGACTTTCAAAAGGGCACTTAAAAAGGTCACTTCCTTAAATAAAGCTCTGACATTTTGCTTAGAAACAGTTATTTAGGTTTTGGGGGCAATTTGGAAACCAACCTGAAATTTGACCATGTCTGACCTTATTTGGCCTGAAGATTATGACCCTAGGAACCTCAAACTTTGAACCAAGTGAGTTCACATACAGGCCAACGCACCCTGTTAATTTGGTGTCTCTAGTCCTCTTAGTTCCCGAGATCTCAGGGAGGGCCCTCAAATTGACCCTCACTCGAGCAAAGGGTATCTAGCCGGCCACCCGGGCGCGTGGTAACGCACAGAGTTCATCATGGCCGATTACGCGAACGGGATTTGTGCGCTTGTAGGTGATGCTTGCTAGCATCGTTTACATGTGTAAGTCATGCCTGACGCGTGATGTGCCATGTCTGCTCAATTGAAACCGCTTGCATGTGTAATTGATGCACAATAATTGCATGTGAACGCATTTTCGCGCATTCTTATTCTTAGATATGCACTGTGTCGTGGTGCTGGCTGGCAATCGCTCTTTGTTTAATCTATGAAATGCTGGTGTCCTGTAAAATTCATGACTTGCTGTTTCAAAATTTAAAAAAACTGGAAAATAGAGTAGGATTATTGACAATTTTGTTTTCACTTCTGCTATTGTTTCGATAAAGGCATGGTGCCGAAATATCAACCAATCCACTTCTCCATTCTACTGGTTTTCCCCCGAGGAATAAGGCCATAACTACTGGCTTCTTCACGATATGGTTATTAGTTAGACAGTGACTTAATCAAGTAGCAAATTTGGTGTGCACGAAACCTCGGATAAACATACGCGAGATGCATCGTATTTCGAAATGTATGTCAAATTAGCCGGTGATTCTGCGGTGGCAGTGTTCTTGTTTGGTCGTGATGTATTTAATCGTTGTTACTTTGCAAATGTGGTCCCATTGGACAAAATCATGGATCCCCGGAGGACGTGAAAGAACGAGTGAGTGCATGCTGACTTAAGAAAAAAGCTTTCGGAGTGGAGTTTTGAATTATATCCAGAGACCTTGCAGCACGATCCTCTGCATGCTGGTTTTCATGCATTTAAGCTCTTTCCAATAACGGCAGCGTGAAAAGGACTACCACGGGCTAACACCCGTCCATAACAAGAGCACTACAATTATACCGATAGCAGGGTGGTCAAGCTCTGAGCCTGGGAACCAGAGGTACGGGGTTTGATTCCACGCAGTGCCCGCCCCTCCTGCCAAGATGAGAGGCAGGCGACTCCAAATAGCCTCAGCACTGCTGAGTGCGCCGTAAAGCTCCAGGGACAAGACAGCACATCGCATGTTATGTTTGGCTCGGACCAAAACTGCGCTTAATAACTATTAAGGATGACACAACTACCAGAAGAATCATGCTTCTCTCGGAACAATAAGTTCAAGACTGACCCCTTTTGAATCAAGCTAGCTTCAAACCCCTTCACCTTGAAAAAAGATCGGTTGGGCCTTTGTAAAATATAACTTGGTCACCGTAATGGCTATGGGTTGACCGGATATTGCTCGCCGTTTTTACTTACAATGCTGTTTTGCAGGTAATCTGAATGGCTGGGAGCAGATGTTTTTGAAGTCCAGACATATCTAATTATTGGGCTTGCTAAGGACCTTCTAAGCCATATGTAGCTGGAGATTGACGCACCAGAAAAAAACACACATTGTATTCTCTAACTGAAATGATGGAACTGATTGGACAGATCCGAAATCCACACAATACGCCACAGTGCATGGCGTACACTAAGAGACGCACAACTGCGCCCCCTGTTGGTGGACTTTTGCCGCCGATCTGCCGCTGTAAAACACCGACGCTCAGTCGGACATACAGTCCGGACATACAGTCTGCCAAATACAGTCGGACATACAGTCTGCCACCACAGTCCGGCAGCCCCGGCCCGGCGACAGCGTGACTTCACCGGCGCCTGGTCAAGCACCGCTGTCACTCCAGGGACATCCCCGGCCGGGTGAGGGACGGAACATGATCTAGCCTGGCCCGTAAACCGGTTATGAGCTGACATTTAGAAATGTAGCGTTGTAACGGGGGCCTCGCTGTTTATAACATTCAACGCAACTTTTGCTCCAGAGTAACATTCACGGACTATTTTGATAGACCTCATGCCGAACAATGGGTTTTGCTGCCGTTTGTCCCAGTTGGCGTGCATTTTAGAACTTGGTTGGAAATTAGGTTCCTGTCTTATAACGCTTGTTTGAAAAGTGCTCATTTTTCTTTAGCGTGCCCACTCCGTGATTTCTTATGACAGCCTGCTAGGCCTCTTATAACATTACACTTGGACTGGTTAAAAAAATGGACTGCAACTTTGCGGGGTTTTCAAATTGGCAGAAATAAACGCACTTTAAGAAAACATTCATGTTGGGAATGATAGCATGGGGTACCCCATGCTGAGTGCACCGCCAAATAAATAACGCCCCCTGACGTCGTTTTTATTTCAGCCTTTTTGAAGGGTAATTCCTAGTCATGTTTTCATGAGTCCAGCTTGAAGAGAAGCCCTAAGTTTTAGTCTACACTCAGTCAGCATAGAGTTTCTGACCAGATTGAAGCGAAATGATATTGATTGATAGTAAATTGATCAGATTAATTTGAGACGTCACTATTTGTACAAATTTACAACGAAAGCATTCCAAGGCTCACAGAAAGATTTCGGTCCGCTTACAACGCTGAAATCACTCAATGAATTAAAACGAGCGGCAGTGAATACTTTAGGAGGTTTCGAAAGCCCAACTGGAGTGCGCCAAAATACCTATGCACAAAAACATGCGTCTGTTGGATGGTGTTGTAGAATTGAGAATTTTTACATATCGGCCATGAGCTAATCCTGACTTTTTAAAACATAATTTGTGTTTGCACCCAAACGCCTTTGAGCTACGGGCTTTTGTG
>NW_023596461.1:28425989-28485764 GCF_011947565.3 Pollicipes pollicipes
TGGTTGTTTTGCTGTCATCGACTGCCAAAAAATAACGAAGGACCTTAATAGCTAGGACAACAGAGTGGGTGGCAGATTTCAAACTAGTGCCAAGCGACACTCGGAATGACGTCAAAATATGGCGGCCTCCAGAGGTCATGCCCCTTATGAAAATCATGCGCGCGTTTCGAGTTCCATCTCAACCGTCATCAAACTATCGACTATACCTTGGGCATGCTCCAAGCCTGGCGCGACATGTTTTGACTGGTGGGCGTGTTTCGCCGTGCCCCAGCAAGTAAACTGTATCGAAATTTGTCAATAGCTTCAAATCGGGCGGCCAGCCCTTTCTGAACAAGTTACTCGCCCTAACAGGATGGGGTAGGGAGCGATGCGGACCCCCTACGATTTCCATGCGGTATATTGTGTAGTCTCGCTCAAATCTTTGGTAGCCTCTGGAGCGTCCATTGCGCGCGTGCGGACACCAAAGGAGTTGCCCTAGCGATTCTGGTTTCAGATTAACGATGTTTTTCTTTACGAACATTGCAGGACGATTCAAGACCAGCGGGTGCGGCGGGGACGAACGACGATTTTGCGTACCGCGCGTGGAGCGTTGGCGCTGATACATCAACGAAACCCAACATTTCAAATTTAGGCTCGAAACAGATAAAACTACATGCCATTGCACTCTTTATAAAACAAGGGACACGCATCTTTATGTTCCATGTCACCATGCTGCTCCGAATATCTGAAGATGCAAACGAATGTTTGGTTATCAGGAAAATATGACTTTCGACTTGATCTAGTGGGATCAGTTAACAACAGGGGCAACTGACCGTTTATTTGTTTGTTTTTTATTGCGAGGCTTTACCTTTCTTCGTTTGCAAAAACCTTCGTTTGTTAAGGAATCCCCTCTCCCCTCGTCTGTCCGCGTTAAAGAAGTGGCGAATGGGGGTAAGGGTTCAAATTGCTTCCTGTCATCCCTCTTTATCTATTTTAAATATCCTGGTTTAAAAATCCGCATTTCTGATCATAAAAGCGTCAACTGCTACACCGGAGTGACGCACTTCATTACCAACATCCAAACATTGGTAGAATTCAATCAGCGAGCCAAAATTGTCTTTTACATGCATGTAGCATACCCATCTAAGGTTATCTATGATATTTGTCATGTATCATACAGGAGTATCGGTTCAAGCTAATTTCTGGGACACTATACGATATCTATGTTTGGTCGGGCCCCCTCAAAACCGATTTTTCCACCCCCAACCAACATTTCTAGCTGGAATCTGTGAAAAAACTATCAGAAAAAGATGACTACAGCCCAAAACCATCTGCTCTGGACTTTATTTATTGGCTATGTTCCGTGGGTTGGTACCTCCCCTGACCATGCATAAAAAATTGTCAATCATGTCATTTTGCCACCATCACACAAACTATATCGATTTTACTATCAATGTAAGCTGCGTATAAGATGGAATGTCAGCCTTCACAACCTGTATGTATATGCATACATTGATTATGCTAATGGTTCCATCAGGACAATTTCACAATTCGCTGCTAGCAAAAAGAGTAATGAAGTGTACTATTTTTGGATCCACGTGGTACCATGCTCACAAGTGCAAAGAAGACATGCATATGAATGAACAATGCAGAATGAATGACTTTCAGATCTTTCCTGTGACAGAAGTGGTGCTATCGTCATGCAACAGCCAACATTGTCCTCAGAGACAGCCAAATACCAACCTTTCACTGACCTCATAGGACAGTTGGGCCACAATACCATAGAATATCATGCTATTTGAAGTAAAACTCTTGAAGGGGGAGATGGCAATGAAACCTGTAAATCCCCCCCCCCTCATCATTGTCCGCATTTGCCACACCAACCCACTTCTCACTTTCACTGCCTTCCCATGGCCTACATCACTGGCTATCATAAATTTCTAGCAACCAAGATTCATGTAGGCAAAAGGTTGCACTGTGAATGATTATTTAAATGCTATGAAAACATTAATGAAATAATTGCATCTGAAACGGAGACATGGTTTTTGACGGTAGGATCGTGAGCATTGAATAAATTATGCCACGTACCCCCAAAATATGGATGCCTCCCAGCTTAGCCTGCTCATTCACAAACTTAGTGGGAGGGTTGGAGCCCGGAACTGAGTACAAAAGTAGGAACACCCCTGATATAACGATCTAGGTGACTGGTAACTATTTTCAAGCAGGACAAGAACACAAGTGGCATAAACTGGCATTTCAGAACCATCAACACCTCCCCTTATTACCGCTTCATGAGGAATGCCATCAGACTTCAACATCAAACCCACGATTCTTTTCAAAGGGAAGGAGGGTGGCTGCTTGTGACCGCTTCAGCGAGTCAACAGCCTTTTTGGTGCATTGAAAAGGCGGTTTGGATAATCACGGGTCAATTTCTACCTTGATCATGGGTGTAGGAACAGGGGGGAGGGGGCAGGGGGTCATGGCCTCCCCACTTTTCAAGGTGGGGGGCCAGCAGTGTTAGTAATGCCACAGCCACAGGCCGGCGCCTCGCGGGCTAGGGAGACTGCAGCGCCGGGCCTCGAGGCTGGTGTTGCTGTAACTTGCGAGCGCGCATATTCAAAAGCATATTGCGTAGTTTTTTTTATCAGTAATCAATTCTGACTGAATCTCGAACATTTTAAGAAGAGCCTGAATTAGCCACGTCAGCTTAAATTTGAGACAGCATTTCATCTACAATATACGTTCAGTATTTCTCAGTACTTCTGAAGAACAGAAAAACATAGCACTGTAGTCTGTGTGACAATTTTTAGACCACCTGCGACCTGGCCTGCGGCGATCAGGCATGTTGTTGCATCAATGAGGGGTCCTATGCTGATCCGGGGCCAACTGCGCGAGTCAGAGGACCTCCCGTGTCAGGGAGAGGAACGATATGATATGATATATCATTTTAATGGCCCCGGGATCGACCAGGAGATCCCGCCCCGTGTCGCCAGAACGACAGCGAGAAAGCACTTCGCCTTGGGATGGAATGGCCATTCAGCTCTTGATCGGAACCAGTAATATGCCCCTGGTGTTCTACTCGAGGAACTCTTTGCCCGGAAGGAAATAAGGGGTCTCATTATTGTTGATTAGTGGGCTCTCATTGATGAAAGAGTGGGTCGAAATGAATTTAAAAAAACATGGTCATCCCATGTTTGTCTGGGAATGTTCATTTTTTAGAATGGATTAGTAAAAAAATTACATCAAAAGGTTTGAACATGCCCGTCCGCAGCCTCAAGAGCAAGGACAGCGATGGCCTGGGATGTAGATTCGGTAAAACCGAACGGCGTCGGCCACTGCAAGTGCCACCAGACGGCGAGAACCTTGTTAGTCTGTTTTCTGGACAGATTGATAGTTACAGAAACACGACCCATAGAGATTCTACCCTTACTCTTTCAGTTTCACCGCCAGATTTCAGCGCGACTTCGCGGTGCTTTAAGGGCCAATCCGTTCTCATTATCGGTCTAAAAATCGCACACGTGAACGATGCGCCCAGACGGCCCTCTAAATGTAAGATTTGATCTCCTGAAGCGTTCAAAGATACTTCTTTCAGAAGCGTAATAATTGTTGTCCACCTGTTGGCCACGGCTCAATATTAGCTGATTGGTCAACGCCGCTCGGCCTACGAAGACTGCAACGCCTGGCATCGATGTTTTCGTTGCTAAGATCTGCGAGCACGCATGTCAAAAAATAACGCGACATAAATTGCGTCAGTTATCGATTATGACTGAATGTTAAACATTTTCAGGCAAACATGGTGCGGTCATATGCACGTTATTGACCACTCAATCTACGATCAAATTTTCATCATCGAATTTCGATCAAATATATCCATCTACAGTCCATCCAAGGTCATCGGCGATTTATTTCATCGGTCGTTCAACGCCTCATTTCTGCAGTTTATTTGCTTCCAAAAATAAACCGAATTGATCTCGCGCTGGCTTCTGCTTTGTGTTCTGGTTGCAAGGCAAAAATAGCAATGAAACAAAGAAAACCGTACCCCATGTTAAAAAGTAAGCCATGACCGAGGATTTTTGGGGGGTTTCCATAAGTGGGGCATTTGCCAGTCGTGCGCTCCCCCTTAGCAAGGCTGGCAGCGCCTCTGCCTACACACAAAAAACAGATCAAGTCGTCTACATTAATTGGTGGGCAGTATTCCCGGAGGTTTTTTTTCTGGGGTGGTGTGGCGTAAGGGAAGATAATTCAGGAAAAGATGCTGTTGCAAGTGTCGAACTTGTTTTACACACCAAAAATAGCAATGCTGATCCAGAGACAAGCAGCAAAGCAGCCATACGACCAGTTCGCAATCAGTCATGCGGGAGACAGCCGGGCCCGGGCGGTGGGCGGCGACGGCGGACGGGAGCAGGGCTCAGACCAGGAATGTATGACAGGAGGGCTTCATGCTGTGACCTGCTGTTAAAGGAGAATCTCCAATGTTGTGGCTTTCGTCACATTGTTCTTGGCAGTTTCAAGCTTAAGAATCCGTTTCCACTTATAATGTTGCGCCAAGCCGTATCTCTTAAAAATAAGTCAGAGAAATGAAGGCGCATGAAAAATCTGTCGCACTGTGGAAAATCGACTCACATTTAAGTTTATCATCAGACTATGTCCAGGCCGTATTTTGGCATCTACCCTGTGAAGGTAGAATGGAAATTTCGTGGAATTTCGCGTCCCCAGGAAAGTCTATGTTGAAATGGACGAATGATCTTGGGAAGCTGGATAGCCTTATTAGCCGAATGACATAGATGAGTCGAATAAGCAAGATTGCGCACTAGTGAGAAATAGCTCTAGATGCATATCCAGCATAGCAGCACTAACTTTTGAATAAAGAGCGGTAGCAGCCTCCATCTCTACCCCTCCCCCCGGTCATCGCGCTTGCTATCCAAAAAATCCTGTAGTGCGCCCTGAGCTTGCCCCCCTTTTTTGAAGCGTTCCTGCGTCTATGACCGTGATTGGATCATCCCGCCGGCATACCCTGAGCTGTCAGTGCCTCTCGTCGCGGAGGACAGGATGCTGAATCGCGGCACCGCCAACGAAATAAATAAGGTCAAAAATTAAACCCTAGTTAGTATTCATGACACTACAATGCGAATGCCACTTGCAAACTGCAGTGCATTGAAAGTCACCGCCCAACGCTTATCGGTCGCATTGCAATGACTGAAACATGCTCTTGCGGCCAGATGAATCTCCGTATCTAGATTTTTGCAGTACTCTATATGGTCTAGTTCGGGACACTGAAGGTCGGCTGCTAAAATTAGCCGAACGGCAGACTGGCCGGGCCATAGGAAAGACACTGATATGTCGCCGACCTGTTGCCGAGTCCGCCAACCAACTAAAAATATGTCGCTGACCTGTTGCCGAGTCCAGCCAACCAACTAAAAATCATAGGATATTTTTGTCGGCAGGTTGGAACGAAACCTAGGAAAGATACCATGGTGCCGTAGAGCACGGTAAAGTCTACGGAAAAGTTCGCTTGTGTCGTGCGACGAAATGTTTTACCATGAAGGCATTATATCTGCATAGAGACCTCATGTTATATTTTGCATAGTGTGCTGTATTTTTTCTTGGCTGTCACCCAAAATTTGTTTTCTGAAAACATGTTTGGCGCTAAGCTTTGTGTGGGTATGTACATTTTTATCGCCGATTTTATCCATCAAGTCGGCAGGTTTTACCATCCTTAATGAAGAGCCAGTTTAGAGGGCCTGGAGAGCTAGGCAATCAGAGACCGTTGTGTTGGTCAGGGGGCTACAGTACGCCTAACAGGAGACCCTGCGTTAGCAAGGGCCCCGAGTCGATCATGGCCCCGTTTTCTGAATAGAGACAGGAACATAGCCCGGAATGTCAGGCAGCCTCTTAAGATGACCGGGCCCGCTAATACTGAAAGGAGATGAGATACATGACAATGAAAAGGTTTATAATGAGACAATGAAAAGACTCTGTGTCAGACACGGGCCCGAGAGCGAACATGGCCTCGGGTCCTTCGCACCATTTCGGTCCAGCGCCTGATAAACCGAATTGGAGCCAGCCGCCACTTACTGGACTCCCGTGTCGGTAAGCGATCCCTTAACGTCAATGAGGCTCCCTGCGTCTATCCGGAGTCAAATGCTCTGGTCTGAGGGCCTTCCACGTCAGGGAGGAGACTGATGCATGATGCATGCCTCTGCGGCCCTCCTGATCGACCAGGGTGCCCAGCCACCGTGCCTCCAAAATAGTAGCTGGCAAGTACCCCGGATGGCGGGGTGGAACATGCGGACATGCTCTTCAGCCCTTGACCGGGAAAGTCAATGGTTCCCTAGCCTTCTACTTACGGAACTCCCTGTCCGCGAAAGCTAACAGTTCTCTTAGGTGTTCATTCTACTGGGTCTCTCAACGAACGCATTCGTCGACATGATGATGACAAATGAAGAAAGCTGGTGCCCCTCAGAATAAAACGTGCCAAATCGGATGACTTTTCAGAGTGCCTTTTCATCGGGAGCCCTTTATTAAGCGGTGTGCCGCCTGCACCCCTTCTTACCAAAAAGAGCATCGTCATCCTCCACACGTCATCTGATACCCTAAAATAGTATCAAATGACGTATGGAGGGGTCCTTCAGCGCCGATTTCCTCCTTTTCAGAGTCCCCGGGTTTCTGCACCATGTTTAGAAAGCACAGACCTCTTCCCGCCAATGTCACTGTGGTCAAATCAGGTAGCTACGAGCACAGCCAACAAACACCGTGACCGTCATCATGACAACACAACCAACTTAGTCACGAAATCTAACGCTATATTTTGCATACGAACCCACAAAATTCACCAATCTTATGACAGGTTTTAGCTTTAATCATCATCAAACAAATCAAGAGAGCACATCACTGCAAGGTTATTCACATTCGCAGTCACAATGTTACAGCACATCGGTTGTGAGCTGCAAGACAGGACTAAACAGCGACATCAGCGCCTCTACAATAATTAACCGCGAACCTCACGCCCTCTACCACACTGCAGCTGACCACCAGCTCTTACATTTCAGCACATGGTAAAGCTGACGCGTGCAATCTACACGGTGTCGGGGCATCGCGGTCATCTCTGCATTATAGTATGGGTACAGCCAGACGCTTCGTTTAAATGAATAAGTAATGAACCCACATGTTTTTGAAATGCATAGAGTCGTCTCATTAGACTGCCTTCTTTGTGTTAAAGCGTGCACTGCGGATGTTGCTCAAAACCTGCGAGCTCTTGTGAAGGTTGTTTCCTCTTATCTCAAGTGATGAAAACATTCCCAGGTCAAAACGGCTGTACCATCTCACAGTCTGCGTGATTCGCTTGGATTATGTACCGCCGCGTGCAAAGGATCGTCAATGAATTACGTCGCACATAGATAGGAAAATGGATCTTGATGGGTTGTGACCTAACGCACCGAGGAAAAGAGGAGTTTGCATAACGTTACGTTACTCTCAAATGTTGTTGCATATCATGCTATTTTGTGTAGTTCCGACTTCCTCTTTTATGTCCTCAGCTATTAAACTCCGCGCGATGTAGAAAATGCGTCTCCGTTGATCATCGTGTATCACACAAACATTTGAAAGTTGAAGCAAGCTTGATATCAGCCAGGTTTGAGTCATTTCGAATTCTACACAACCACCAGTATGCCAGAAATCACCAGTATGTTGTTCATACCATTAAGTAGACCCTGGGCATACGGTTCGACACATTGGTGCACCAAAAAGATAAAGGCTTAGCACACAATGCCGCAGCCAGTAGTGGCACACTACTCAATAAGATTGCCGAGGATCCAGTCAATGTAGGAAGACACCTTGGTGTAAATGCCCGGAAAATCGGGGTTGCCACAGCCGACACCGGTGGAGACGATGCCAATGAGCTGGTAGGAGCCGTCGGGAAGCTGGACCATCAGTGGACCCCCCCGAGTCTCCCCGACACGCGTCCCGTGGCTTGTCGTCGCGGCTGCCCGCACAGATCTTGGTGCCCTGAAAGCCGCCGGGAAATGTCATGTTGAACGCGGGCGCCTGGCGGTAGGCGTCTTCACAGGCGTCCTCGTCGACCACGCGCAGCGGCAACCTCCTGCAGCACGTCGGCCGTCTCGCCGCCGAACTCGACCAGGCCCCAGCCGGCCATCTCAACGTCCTGGCCGTGGATGCTGGGAGCCGGCCGGCGGCAGGCAGATGGGCCGCACGGCATCCGTCAGCTGCACCGGCGACAGCAGCCGCACCACCGCCAGGTCGTTATGCGAGGCGTGGTGCTGCGGGTGCTGCACGATGCTGGTGATGTTACGCTCCTGGTAAATGACGTCGTCAAAGACGGTGAGATCATGATCACCGATGCGGGCGACCACGGTGGCGGCCTGCTCGGGCCGCAGGCAGTGGGCGGCCGTGAGCACGTGTTGGTCGGTGATGAGGCCGCCGCCGCAAAACCACTCCTGCCTGCCGGCGTCCGTCCGCCGGCCGAACAGCACCATCCACGGCCACTTGCCGAGTATGGCGTCGAAGCCGCCGACAGCTTGTTGGGGTGTTAAGAACTCCGTAATATCTAGAAGTGGGTCATGTTTTTCAATGACTGTCGTGTCACGGCGGAAACGGATGAAGGCGGTGATTGTTCTGTTAGGGTTTCCACACTCGTCCGGCAGCAGCTGTGTTGGGATTATAGGCTTCGGCGTGGTGGCTTCAATAGACTCGCAACAGATGAGCGGCGTCCTGCCCGAAAAGCCACAGGGCGTCGTTGGCTTGTTCAGGATGTCCGCTCTGGTCTTGTGGGTCGCGCAGTCGAGGATTGGTGTGCACTGTTGGTTCTCACCACTGCAGCGTCCAGTCCGGTCCAAAAACTCGACTGCTGTTACGGCGCTGAGCAGCGCAAACAGCAAGGTCACGTGACACGACCAGTGCTCCATGTTAGCGCGAGCTGCGGCGCCACCTCTCGCACGACCGCTGTCACCTCCTCTCGCCGTCGCCTGGCCTGGCGCAGCGGGGCCGTCTGAGTGGCTCCAGCGCCTCCCTGCCGCGCCGCTCGGTCTGGCGCGGCACCAGCGTGCGCCGCCAGTGCTGTGCACACGTATTTTGTATGCCGATAGTCCGCTGGTTGACTCGGAGCTGCACTGCTGTTAGGCTCGTCCGTTTTATCCTGAGTGAGGTCACTGGCTGATCGGCCGTGTGAATAATGGCTGGATAAGTACCGATTCGCCTCTGCCGCCATCCATTTCAGTCGGGATTTACCGCCTGGCACTGCGGACGTTTGCGTCGTCGAACGGGGACGTCCAGCAAATGCACGGCCTAGCTGATTGCGCTGTGTGGCAGTTGATGTCTATGGAAGCCATGGCAATAATGCATGCATACACAATAGCGTGATGTTTGCAAGTGGTGTGGTTGGAACTCATGCCATTGTTGAAACACAACTTATAACCGGATGGCGCGATGCTGTTCGCTTCCTCTCAGATGCGTCATCTTCGAAACTGTCTTTCTATTTTTCACTTCCCTCTATCTTTTGGTGTCACTGTCAAAAAGCGATTGGTGGGATGGTTGTGGGGTCTGATGCGACAGGGCTGCCCTCGCTGCCCCCAAAACCTGATGTCTCCCTGATCTACCCTCCATATGTTACGTCTTTGGGTTCCAAATATATTTTATTTCGTTCGGATACTAGCTTTGCCTTAGAAGAAGCATTCATTGCATTTTGCACTATCGTTTGTCCATTGCGCTGCATTGTACTACCATTGCCATGTCAATTGCACGCTGGCGTACAGGTGCAGTTATGTGAGAAACGTAGAATATATTGCTGTTCACTAAACAATCTGTTAGTAAAGCAGCCTGATTGATCGATGAAATTATTTTTTTATTCACCCTCAATTATTCATTGAATTATTTATTTTTCAATCATTGGTGGTAGTCCGAGGCAGAAAACCACAAACAATGATAATGATAATTTCATGGCCTGGTACCTGCGGCCGAGAGTTAATGGACATTGTTTTGTGTAGAGTGATAGAAGGTTCTTGCATGTAATAGTGGCATCACGACTGACACAAGTTCCTTAGCACGCATGCTGCTTACTGGAAGGAGTTTTAAGACAAAGGCTTGTGAACAGTGTGGCCGCCTTAAGAGAGCGCGACCAGCGCTTTGTCTTGAGTTGGAAACGTCCTTCCGAGAAAAATAAATTGTTGGTTATATAAGAAAACCCTCTTCGAATAGAGTGCACAGCAAGCTTCACAGCACGTTTGCTATCAAAACCCCAGCGTTGTGGGCTGCAGCATATCTCTTGTGCTACATATATACTCAGTAACCCAAATTTGGCATGAAGTCAGCGACGGACATTTTTCACCCTTCCATCGGTTTTGTTGCTTATTAAACCTGACGTTGGACAAAACCGATCCGTTGAACATTGTTCCTACAAATTGACCTTTACGCACAGTACATATTACGATTCGCACCAATTTGTGCCAGCAACAATGGAAGTATCATATTGCATCACAATCGCTCTTGTGTCCCACACGCAAAGAAATTGGCTTCGGCATCCGTTTTTTCGTCTATCACAATCAATATCAATGGTTTCATGCAAAATAAGTTATACTTGACTAATCCCAAGGACTAAACAGTCGCACAGAATGCATGTCACAGCCCCAAAAGCCTTGTAAAGTTGTGATTCGGCGACAGAGTTTGCATATTGAATTATGATACCACATCCGCCATCTTTTACCTCAAACGGGTACGGAAATAAATACACCGCGCATATGTTCGACCTTGAAAACGAGTCTCAAACCCCTTGTCTTCTAACTAGGTCACGTGGTCGCCAGCTCCCTCCTCTACCGCAGAAAATTCAAAAAAGGGAGAAAGGTCCGCGCGCTGCGATCGTTGATGTTCTGCGTCGCCTGCTGCCGCTATCATGCCTCCTCACCAGAGCCAATTTATAACGAACAGCTCATTGGCCAGCACACGAGCCAGATGAC
Organism: Pollicipes pollicipes; assembly: GCF_011947565.3. Classification (NCBI taxonomy): domain Eukaryota; kingdom Metazoa; phylum Arthropoda; class Thecostraca; order Pollicipedomorpha; family Pollicipedidae; genus Pollicipes; species Pollicipes pollicipes. Next base: position 28,436,933 of record NW_023596461.1, read on the forward strand.
ATTACACGCACGACTCGGCTCGTCATTACTCCTGTGCACCCGACATCAACACACACTTGCGAGCCACAGGGCTAGGCTAAAGGTGGTGACCGACGTACTGGCGGATGGTAGGTCCGACCAGACACCAAGAACGGCCGTCTCCAGGTAAACGGTGGTTCGCCCTTAACAACAGTACTCCACCTCCGCCGTTTAACTGCTGACAACATACAGATGAGCAAAACAGGAAACCGGATGCATTATTATTGAGGCACGGTACTGTGGGTGCCGCACGATGCTGGCGATGTGGCGTTCATGGTGGCCGACGTCTCCGAAGGCTGTGAGGTCATCATCGCAGATGCGGGTGACCGCAGTGGCGGCCTGCTCGGGCCGCAGGCAGTGGCGGCCGTGAGCACTTGTCGGTCGGTGATGAGGACGCCGCCGCAGAACCACTCCTGCCTGCCGGCGTCCGTCCGCCGGCCGAACAGCACCATCCACAGCCATTTACCGAGAATAGTGTTAAAGCAGCCGACAGCTTGTTGGATGGACCCAAGGCCTAAGAACTCCGTGTCTTCCAGAAGTGTGTCGTGTGCTTCAATAGCTTTTGCTTTACGGCGGAAACGGGGCACAGTTATTGTTCTGGTCCTAGATATGCGGACTAGAAAGGACAGGTGAATGGAGTGGTCCGCTTGTTGGTAGGTGGAGCCGTCCGCATGTTCGTCGAGACCAGAAACATAGACTCGCTTTGGCAAGGCCGGCGCAAACTATGGCGCGAGAAAATCGCTGTGCAATATCGCGGAAGCAAAGATTAAAGATGGAAGTGGTTTTGAAGGTATAGCCGCCGACAGTTTGTTGGATGGACGCTGCGATAAGGCCATAACAAGATAAGGCGATATGTCAACGATCCTGAGTCATCTATGTCTTGTATTCGACTCATCAATGAGTTATCTGTATGGAGAAATCCCCGCCGCCGACCTCCACAACCGCTGCCTGCAGGGAAGGTCCGCCGTGCTCATACTGAGCGATGGTGGAACCGCTATCTTGTTGTTTATCTGTCTACTCTAGAATTCCGCGGGAGGCGGCTGCAGTTGTATCCGATGTGTGCGGCAACATCCGTTCGGAAAACCTGTGGAGCGTGGGCCCACCCCTGATGACGATCGCCACTGCCCTGCCGCTGGCCCAGATGGCTCCGCCGCGCTCACGCCAAGCGTCGGCGGGACTACCGTTCCTCCTGGCGCTCGTGGGACAAGTGCTGTAGGGTTCACCCGCCGTTGTGCGGATTCCGTAGCGGGTTTCCAGGGGTGCAATATTCGATACTGCTGTGGGGGAGGGGGGGGGGGGAGTGGACGTTGGCACATCTGTTGTCGCTGTGATGCTGCCGGTGTCCACAGGTCGGCAGCCGCGAGTGTGGCGCCGACGTACAAGTCGTTGCCGAATCTGCATCGTGCGGGGCGTGATATTGCCTACCGCTGCCTTCGCCACTTTCACGGTCCTCACAGACAGATGAAGAGCACAAGTACCTGCCACGCTCAGATAAATTAAGCGCTTGAGCAGGCACCCGGCCAGGTCAGGGACTTTTCAACCAGTTTCTAATCATCGTTATGAGCACCCAAGGCCAGCTAGCTACTTGCACAACAACGATTATCGGAGAAATAACAGGAAAAAGAATATCCAACGAACCAGACCGTCACGAGACGCCACAAACATCTTCTCAGAATAATGTTTGAGATTCACGCACACTTTTCTGGGAACTGACAGTAAAACTGAAGTAAGTTACGAACAACTATACAGATAACTGGTACGAAACATTGATGAAACGTCAAAAAAAATTGATTTACTTTAACACTGCGCATCAAAATATTGCCATTTCTTCCTACGAAAGCCCAGCTCACGCATAAAAGGAGCCTAATCAAATAGCAGGGAAAAGGAGTATTTGCTAGTTATGTCACCCGACAAAGGAAGATAGGATATCAGAGTTTACAGGAAGTCTATTGTCCCCTAAACAGCACTGCTTCAGTCATTTTTATGTGGATCCCTATTCCACTGCAGGCGTGCATTGTGCAACTTCGCCTGGTGATGAAGACACAGCCGTCGGTAGGTGATCATCAGAATCCTGATCAGCTCGTTGCGGTGCTTTCCCAAAACCGCGCTCCTCAGCATCCACTAGGGCACTGCATAGCAAACCGCGTCCAGCTGCACAATCTAGCGACTGAGCTCCTGCTCACCACTCAGGACCACCTTTTGACTGCTGCTGCGGAGAGATTCATCAGCCCACTGCGATTTTTCAGTCACAGACGGTGACTTAAGGACGTGGGGGCCGTCGTGCTCCAGGCGGCTCACCAGTGCCTCTTAGCAGGTGCTGCAGCCTGCTCTGTCCAATGCCCCTCGGACGACGAACACGGTGGAATAGCAAACTGCGTTGGCGACCACGAAGACAGCCCCGGCCGGAATTCGTCCAGAATATCGAGCACCTCGGTGCTGCCGGTGTTACACGTGCCATCGGCACCAAGCTGACAGCGACTGTGACCCACAGTGAGGATGGATTGGGACCCAGCCTTGCGATGTTCCTCCTGCGTTCCGTGCAAATGGCGGAATGTAGCGACGAACGGGCTGGCGCCCGGGTTTGTTTCATCCACCTGAGAAAGCTGAGTGAACGGTAACGAACCCAGAAAAACCGTCGAACTCGATGTCAGATTTTGGAGTTAATCCTTTGCATTAAGACAGTGGGCACTTGCTCTAAAAAATGAGTGTAGATGTTCTCAAACAGATAAAAACAGCCTGCGAAACAAGGAGCACAACGTTATTTCACTCCAGCCGATGGTCTTGTAGTGGGTAGCTTATCAAGATCACCGCTGTTCGTAAACGGTGGAACAATGGAACTCGTCACTTCAAGCATACATTAAGTGGACATGGATCATTATCTCAAGTGGTGATTCACCAGCAAGCCAAATAAATGTTTGTGACTCCTTTTTACACAGTTTTGTCACTTTATGTTGTTCGCATCATTGCTTGTGACCGAAAGCAGGGCAAAAGGCTACAGGGAACACCAGAAATGCAGTTTTACTGGAGACTATTTAAAAGTTATATCCATGTTATGTGCATCGATGTACAGAGAGATAATTTATCTTATGGTTGGCCGAATCACATCTTAGGTGGTTTGGAGATGGAGCCGGGACTGATAAAAACATGTTCAAATTATCAGAAGAAAACATTTAAGCATAAGGGTAGCTTTATTTGCATGATAAAATCCTTTACTAACTCGCGCTCGGGTGGGGGGTGTCAAAATTCACCCCCCGAAGGTTTTTCCAAAATGGTTCCAAACGGCGCGGCCATAGCCGCCCCCAAATTTGGTACAGCTGTAGGCAAATAGGGGATCGCTCGGTGAAAAAAATTGAATGTACTCGATAAGGTCCGCTGACCTATGGCAGGTCAAAGTCAGGCCATGGCTTTTAGCGAGGTCAATTCAAGGGAACCGCTTAATCTGGTACAACAAAGGACTATTAGACGAAGCCATACGTTTCTGCAATGCTTTCTTAGATAGGTGCAAGAACTGAGTGAGCAGATTGCATTGACCTAAGGTCAGGTTTAAGTGTCAGACCAAGGTCAATGCCAACCCTGTTTTATTACTCTAAGGCTCACTGAATGGGATAGTTTCTAGTTGCTCATTTCGGACTAATTAATAGCACGAACCGCACTCTGCATCTTCCATGGACTTCTTAAAGGTCAGAATAAGTGATTAGCCTAAAGTGACCCATGTCAACATTTGGTCTTTAGTAGCATGCTGTCTAGCCTTGGACTTGTCGCTTATTCAATGCAATACTCAGACCAGTCTTGTATGACTTTGGTCACCATGACCTTCAAAAGGCCAAACAAGATTACTTACCTTAAATGTGCATGTGACCTTTTGCTTATAGAAAGTCATAGTGTTTGACCTCATTTGACCCGAAGGTAATGACCTAGGAAGGTCAAACTTGACCTAACTTAGTTCACGTACAGGTCAAGATGCCCTGTGAATTTGGTGTCTCTAGCTCTCATAGTTCTCGAGATTTCAGGGGGGAGGGGTCAATTGACTTCCCCCCCATCCGAGCGAAGGGTATCTAGCCGACCACCCGGGCGCATGTTAAATTATTCATGCTCAAATGATTAAAACCACCTAAATGTTCAAAAGGTTGAAATATGTAGCTAAAGCATGTTTTTTTCTTGCAGCTTTAATTCATGCTTAAATTAGGGAGGAGCAAGGCAATAAGCAAGCAATGTCAAAATGGCGACTGAGACATATAGTCGATTTTTTTCTCAGGGTTTTAGCTCCAACCATGTGTAAGATCAACATGATCTACATCTGCTTTTTGGAAGGTGGCAGGCTTGTCTTGGCACTGAACAAGAGATTGGATTGTGAAATGTGCATAATGCTAAGCCTATCTAGGTGATGAAGGTATTAGTATGGGCAAATGGTTCGAACCAAATATAGCCTCCAGACCATCTAGATCCGTTTCTGATCCCAAATAATGAGCAGCACCTCCTTGCTGCGCCGCTCGTTCTTGCGCGGCGCCAGCGGGCGACGCGCCAGCGCTGTGCACACGTCTTTGTATGCTGATAGTGTGCTGGTTCGCTCGGAGGTGCGTCGCAGGTAGCCCTGTTCGTTTCACGCTGAGCGAGAGCGCTCGCTGATAGGCCGAGATAAATGGCTAGATAAAACCCGTTCCTTCTCGGCTGCCAGCCATTCCTGTCGGGGTTTTACCGTCTGTCACTGCTGGCGGCTGCTTCGTGGGACGGGAGCGTCCACTATTTAAGGAATGCACGGCCTGGGTGATAAGGTCACGTGACAGCTGCCGTTAATTTATGCGTCACGGCAATCGCGCGACTTGATACGACAACGACATACGTATTAACCATGCATGCGGATCCGCAACAACGATGCAACACCTTACGCACATTACTACAGGACCTGGTGAGAAAAGAGCGACTGAAAGCTGTACGTCCAACTGATTGCAACTGTCGCGAAACCAACAAACGGAGACATAACCGACGCGTTTTCTCTGCGGCTACCAGTCGTTGGCATTGAGTGGCACCGACCGGGATAGTCCAGGCTGCTGACACCGAGTGGCGGACCGGACTTGGTGTCAGGATGTCAGGTACAAGCTGCAGATGTGGCGTGATGGAGCCGACCTGTTGTCAGATCCCGCAGTCGCCCCAGATCCGCGCTCGCTGTTCCGGTAAGTCGGGGCTGTTGTCCGGTAAGTGACCCGGTACCGGCCGTGCCGCAGGTGACCGCCCCGGAGCCGGCTCTCGGCTTCAGCACGCTGTACGACCACTGGCGTGGCCGCGAGAAGGGCAATCTCTTCAGCTACAGCCTCGGCTCGCCCAGCGAGCACTGGTCCTTCTACCAGATGCTCGGCACGCCCATCGTCTACATGATGTGGGAAATCGACTTTGTAAGCCCGATGTGCGGCTCGCGAAGCACTTGCAAATGGAGCTGGGCGTCAGATGCAGTATGAGTAATAATCAAAGGCGTCTGTTAATTGCGGTACGTACTGTGAGGCGGGACGGCTGCAAGGCAGCCGTTTTCACCGTGGACTATTAAACTGAAAGGCTTAACACGTTTCGGAATCCCGAGTAAACGCTCGAGTTTGTACATTGTCGGAATTAAGCATATTGGTAGTAGCTTGCTTGGCAGTTTTCGGTGGACAGCATTCGTTAAATGCGTGTAGCACATACACGGCATGTTTTTGTGATATCGCATTATCACATAGGGTTGTGGTGCATTGAGCTAACGCCATTGGTTTACATATGACAGGTTTACTGTCTTACATTGCGCCGCCCGGAACATGAATGTAAGATGTTTATTGTTTCTTGTTGGAACCAACACACAGAAAATGTCTTTGGTTGGCATAAAACCCCAAATTGCTTGATATTGTGTTTCTGATATGGACATCAGATAACATTGCGTTTAGTTAGGTTTTCTGCCCTTTAAATCCCCTTGGTCCTTGGACATTTTTCGGTGGATGAGGACTAGTGTGAGCACACTTGTTCCAGCACGCCATGGCATAATCACAACTGGGCTTAATAACCAGCATGTATTTCGATGTCAGGTGGAATCCAGATGTCAGTTATGATGTCAGCTCACCAGCACCGCTGTGTTTGCGTCGGCGTCGGCCAGATGTGCAAACTACCTCGGCAGCATGCGCTGCATGGCCGGAGACCTGGGCCGGGCAGAGTGGGAGCGTGGGCCGAGCGACCACTCACCCGCGGCTCCGACCCGCATGGACAGGCACGCTGGAGCTGGAACGACTTCCCGCTCTACCACACCGTGTACGAGACGTTCTCGGCCATGGCGCACCTGGACCCCGAGTTCGTGTATCACCAGGCGCTGGGGCGGCTGTGGGCCGTGCTGGCCCAGCGCCTGGCCCAGCAGCCGCTGCTGCCCATAGACGTGCGCGACGTGGAGAAGCCTCTCCGGCTGGGCCTTGACCACATCAGACGGAGCTACGGCCAGCTGATGGACCGGCACAACGTGTCGCTCGGTGGGTAACGCTGGCTGAGCCTGCCCGCAGCCAGCGACCGGTGATGAGTGAATCATGCCGTCGAACTCGGGTAAGCTGGGTTGTCGGAGCTTCAGGGTGTGGGGTGTTGACACTGCTGGCTCAGTTGTATCGTTGATAGGTACAAAACAGGCAACCAGAGGTCCGGCCTCTGTCCGTCAACCCAGTGGCTGATGTGTTTCCCGGCCAGCGACTGGTCTGTCTGTCCGGCCAGTGACTGATGTGCGGCCGGACCATTAAATGGTTTGTCTGCCCAGCCAGTGGCTGATGGTGGCCCAGCCAGCAACTGACCTGTCTATGCGGTCAGTGGGGAATGTTCCTGTCCAGCCAGTGATTGATGTCTCGGCGTGTTCATAGGCGGTCTGGAGCGGGCCGTGCAGCGGTACGTGACTGCAGCACAGCGGTTTCACAAGAAGATCATCTCACGCACCGATTATAGGTAGGTGCATCCGACGGCGTTTTTTGAGGGCTACGTGTATTGCATTCCGCCGTTCGGTCAAAATGTTGAATGGAAACGATCTGCTTTTTAAAGTTTTATGGCTGAGATTGACCATTGAAAGCAAATCTTGGTATTCATACTTATTTTCGGAACCAATGCGCGTTATTATTCATAATGCATTGGTTATGAAAGAAGCTGCTTGCCATATGACACTGACATAACAGATGGTGTCGTTTACACGATCCATAATGCACTGAACAAGTTACGTGATTCGTAAATGGCGTAAATGTGGTCCCGGCCCAAACGGACCGGAACCCTTAATGAGGCCTACAGCCAGCCTTTTTGACTCTTCAGCTTCCAAATTAGGCCCTGAATCGTCCATACTGAGGGGCCTCTAGGACTCTCCAAACACTGTCCCTGGTCCGATCAGGTTTCTTTTCAGCATAGGGCCGTCTGTGAGGCACTGTGGGCCTTGGCCGATACGGGATATCTCTCACCTACTGAGCGACAACGGTCAATGTAAATCATGGGTCCTATCCTTATCCCTGCTTGGGAAATGGGCCTTCAGGCCCAGAATGAATCGGAACCGACAGTTCGGTACTGATAATGCCTGGTCGACAAAGTGGGCCTCACCTACTCAGGGGGAAGAGCGTAATCAGCGCAAAGGGGCCTCTGATTTAAATTTGGGAGCCCGGCCCGCAGGGCTATCACCCTTAATACGACCTCCGGCCAGCCCCTCAGGCCCAGAAACCGGGCTCTCAGTCGCCAGTCTCGAGGACCCCTCGAGACCTAAAGGGGCGGGCGGGGGGGGGGGGGCAGATGCCGCTGTACCCCCCTCCCTTCACTGTCTGCACCACTTGATGACGTCGAGTGAAGATGGGAAAGGTGAATGCATGTGCGCTTTTAACTCCCTCCGAACGGTGTACCACTGGTGTTCAGGCTCAGCGACAATGTTTTTGCAGATTATTCGGAAGATTCGCTCGTAAAATATTATGTTCATTTACACCTAATCGGATTTAAACATGTTCCCCTGGCAATTCACAGCTCACCTTCACGTGTTCCAGTGATCTGGAGCTTCGACAGATCAACGATCAGATGGTCGGCGTCGAGAGATCATTTGTCGATCCAAACGGTCTTCTGGTCGATGAACAAAACCGGTGAGCTAAGCGATGCTGTACCACACTTCCACACGGGAACCGATAATTCCATGCGTTTCGATAAGTTATCTCGTAACCGTTATATGCCTCATTGACGCACGTTGTTTTCTACCATGGCTCAGTCAGCACCAGTTAGTGTCAGCGTGGATGACGTCAGCGCCTGGGGCCAGTCCCGCCAATGACGTCAGCGTCTTAGACCGTTCCAGTGAATGACGTCACCACCCGTCTCCCTTGATCGACGTCACTGCCTTAGCCTAGTCTCAGTTATTACGTCACCTCCTGACGACAGCCCCCCGGGTAACGTCACCGTATCAATGTGTCAAGCATGCGGCTTTCGACATGACCCTGTGTCGAGGCAGCTGACGCCTGCCTCCGAGTTGGCAGGAACGCCGTGTTCGGCACAGACCCGGACCACGAGTACAACGGCGTGCTGTTCCCAGACGTGGTAGAGACGCTGCTGCAGGTCAGCGAGCAGCCAGAGCGGCCCGATCTCTGGCAGTCCGCGCGTCGCGCCCTAGCCGCCGCCATCTTTGTGGTGAACGGTGCCGCGACTTCGCTGGCCGACCCAAGTCATTTCGTGCGGCCCTGGCCAGAGACTGAGCCAGACCAGACCCTGACCAGAAACTGAGGCGGCTTCGACCAGAGACTGGGGTGACCCTAGCCAGAGACTCAGGCGACCCCGACCATGGACTGAGGCGACTTTGGCCAGAGACTGGGGTGCCCCTGGCCAGAGACTCAGGCGACCTGACTGGGACTGAGGTGACTCTGACCAGAGTTAAGGCGGCCCTTGCTGGGGACTTAGGCGGACCTCACCAGGGACTGAGGCGACCCTGACTGGGACTGAGGCGACTCTGGCCAGAGACGGAGGTGACACTGGACAGAGACGGAGGTGGCCCTGGATGAGGACTGAGGCGACCCTGGCCAAAGACGGAGGCGACCCTGGATGAGGACTGAGGCGGGCCCCGACCAGGGACTGAGGCGAATCCGGTCAGGGACTGCGGCGGCCCTGACCGGGGATTGAGGCGGCTCTGAGTGGCGATTAAGGCGACCCCCACCTTTTCCATGAAGCCTCCACTGGCAAGAGGGAAAATCCGACGCTAAGCTGGCTAACATCCTGTGCGGAGATACTTTTGTCACAGCCTCACAGACAACCTGTAAGTGTATGCGTCACACGGGTAACACAAGGCGCATTTACATAAGCTCCCAGCAACGTAATTTCCACGGCGTGAATGCCATTACATACGTGCAAGCATGCATAATTTAAGCTTGCGGCAGTATCTGAGGCGAGTGTGGCTTACGGGCCTTGCGTTAAGATGTTGCAGGTACGTACAGTTACTTTGCAGCCCGGGTGCGTTCATAGGAGCCTCTGTCTAAACCACTTATGATGATACGTATATCATTCCATGTCGCTTACTTGTATAGTAACGGTGTAGCATGTACTGATCTGTCGGGACGTTGCATAATGCAGGCATTTCTATCTGTAATGCATCTGTGTTTACAACTTCTCTCAACGTTTACTGCGAACCTGGATGTCATCCAACTTTAAAGGTGTCAATACAAGTTGCCTTTCGAAGGGCGTCAGTTTGTGTAAATGGTTTTGGGGAGAGAGAGGGCTGAACAAAAGCCCAACAACCTAGCCCTCTTTAAAAGCGTGTCGGAATGGAGTTGGTCTATTCCAGTTTTACGAAAGGCAAGCTTTATATTTTACTTTAAAATTGATCAAACAAGCTTTATGTTGTATACTTCTGAGTTAGTTAGCAAATAGTGATTTATTTGAGCAGCCCACTGACCAGGGCCATAAAAAGATTCGCAACGAAAGCACTTATTGGGAAGTGTTCAGCCTTTTTATCAATTGTGTTGCCTTTTCCGATGTTGTTGCCAAGTTGCCTTTTTAAGAGCGTCGATTTGCGTAAATGTTTTTTGGAGAGGTAGAGCGATGAGCAAAGCCTCGAAAAACGAAAACCCCAGGCATCGTACGTTGGGCAAACTGGATGAGGCCCTCTCTTGACGTGCGTGTTCAGCTTGGTCAGGCCGCAACAGATGCGAACACATTCACAGTTCTTCTTTCGTACAACCAATATGGCATGACACCACGTTTTAGGCTCATACACGGGAACGATAATACAATTGGCCTCGAGATCCGGTTTAGCTGCCGGTCCAACTGCCGGTTTACATTGTCTGGCCACACGAACGGGATCTTGCGTGCAGTGGTCAGTTTAACTGGCTTCGCGCCGCACCGAGTATGTATTTTCATTGGCCTGCCTGCCGTCTTGCGGAGTGTGGATGCATCAAACACACGCGTTAACGCCGCCTTCATCTGCGCCAGATGATCTGCCCGCTGCTGTGTTGAAGGGGCACCCATGTCAGAAGACCAGACTGTTCTACACGGCCTGCGACTTTGACTGGTCGTGGATGCCGCTGATGGTTCGCAGGCGCTGACGTGCGGGTTCTCCAGCGCAGTCTGCTGCGCGCTTCTGCCGTTAGATGGCGCCACCTGCTGCGAGTCCTGAAGCATAGACAGCGTCACTTGCTCCCAGTCTTAGCCATGGGCAGCGTCACCTGCGCTCCGCCACTGGTGGACGGCTGTGTCGGATGCGGCTGACGTTTCGGGGATGGAGACGATCGTCGGTGCGCTGAAAGCAGGGTACGCGGGGCATAGCCAGAGTGTTCTCTGTCGGGAAGTGACTAGAGCTGACATTAAGGTCGGCGTCTGTTTCTTAAACTCGAGCGCATGTAGTCTGCTTCGGAAAAGAACGCCGGAGGCTGCGCGAGTTCAGTTGATAATTCGCATCTGACATTGACGTAGATACCAGCAATGGCGTTGGCCGGCCAACGATTTCTGCTTACAACAGAAGGCGACGGCTGCCGGAATGGCGAACCATGAACAAGGTCATCAGTTCGCTCTTTATGGTCGGGATTTTTTGCGTTGCAAGCGGAAGCAGACGATCACGTGACGCGCCGAGAAGGCCTGAGATTTAGTATTCGTTTGTCAAGCTGGCATAGCTCACATCTCCCGATTCTGTCTCCGAATCACAAATTTACGCGGACTGCCGAGTTTCCTGGTGCCTAACTGTGTCGTTACTGTTGACAATCAGACGTTGTTTGTCATTGAATAAAAACATGAGATGATAACTGGAGTAGGTCAAAAGTGGATCACAAATGCCACAGGTTTTCCGCATGGTAAAAGGCTAATGACGAAACGATAAGATGGTTCGAGTGTTTGCTACACAATTTCGTGCGACTTGTGTATGAATTTTGCATAAATGCCAGTTTGTCAAAACAAGGTTGAACGGATAAGGACAGTCTGTGGCCCAGTATAGGTAAGCAGCAAAACCACTGGAGGGTTGAAAAGTGTCTCTCCCTGATGTTATGGCAAACTTGGCCATCTGACCACATATAGTGCAAGAGATATACAACAGGCCACATCGCTGGGTGTTTTATCGCAACATGATGAAGCTTGCTTTGAATCTTATTCAACCGACTATTTTTACATAAGCAACAGTTTTTTTCTGGAAAAGACACTTTCAACTATTGCAAAGCGTCGACCGCGCTCTTTTAAGCCAGTCTCACTGGTCGCCAGCCATTGCCTTATCTGTGATTTGTCTTCCAGTTGTCAGTATGGCTGTTGAGGAGCTTGTGCCAGTCCTGATGTACCGTTATATGCAGGAGCCTACTATCAAACTACACAAAACTACTCTTATATGCAGGAGCCTACTATCGAACTATACGAAAAAAATATACGCTTACTCTCGGCACCACGTGCCATACCATCTACTTGTCAATAAGATGGTGTTTTTGGATCTCAGACCGCAATTGATGACCAAGAAACGAGAACAGCTTTCATTGAATAAATCAGTCCGTTTTACCTCCAAGTTTTGTGGTAGCTTACAGCTCATTGTGAGCTTCGCGCAGATTGCAGCTTCACATCGGCGTGTAATTGGCATGCGAAGGCAAGTGCGATGTAAAACAGTGGCCAAGTGTCAGTGCTAATTGAAATGAACGCTACCTCCATAGCACGTGTTTTTAATCCCGGGACGCAACTGACACCTGCGCTAATCCAGGAAGGAATCAGGTTTTGAAGGCAGATTAGGTAAGCCCTGCCGGCTGAGACCAGCCCGACCCCTCTTCCCTTGCCGCGCCTCATTGCACCGTTTTTAGCAACTGAAGCCTCTAAGAGGAAGCCATCACCATTCGGGCCATGTAGTTTTACGTTTTCATTACAAAATTATTTACAGTCGCATCATTGCGCATGTCGCACCATCGCGCGTTCGATTCCCCGCGCAGCAGGTGATTTGTTCCGATTATTGTGTGCATTATATACTGCATTATTGTCCACGCAACAATTGATGTTAACCGCAACACAACGCAGTCACACCAAGTTATGCAGCTGCTAAGTTTCTCACGTAATTGTACCTTCACATTGGCGTGTACTCGGCAAACAAATGAAATTCCAGTGCGGTGCAGGGGCCAAGTGTGAGTGCAGGATGAATGGGTCCTTCAACCGCAGCATAATTGCTTTGAGTTGAAACAAAAATATTAGAATACCTGACAAACAACTTATAGGGGACAATATCCTGAAAGAAATCAAGTTTCGGGTCAGGCTAGGTAGCCGTGTCGGCTCAGACCCCTCCCCCCCCCCCACAACCGTTTCTGGAAGGTGACACCATAAAACAGAAAGAATATGATAAACAGAAGTAAAGTTTAAAAAGTAAGGCACCTGAGAGGAGGCAAACACCACTGGACCATCAGGTTGGAAATGACGTCAGCCGTCACACAGAGCAATCGTCCGAGGCCGTGCATTTCTTCGAAGTCGATGTCCGCCAGGTGTGAGTCCATGGGCGAGTGGTAATGATACAGCCCTGCACGTGGGCATATCAGCAAATGTTCTCGCTCAGCATGATGCAAACCGGCCTACCAGCGGTTCAGCTCCGAGTGAACCAGCACACTATCCGCATACAAAAGACGTGTGCACAGCGCTGGCGGCGCCCGCTGGTGCCGCGCCAGACCGAGCGGACCAGCAGGGAGGCGCTGGAGCCACACAGACGGCCCCACTGCGCCAGGCCAGGCGACGACGAGAGGAGGTGACAGCGGTCGTGCGAGAGGTGGCGCCGCAGCTCGCGCTAGCATGAAACGCTGGTCGTGTCACGTGACCTTACTGTTTGCGCTGCTCAGCGCCGTAATACCAGTCGAGTTTTTGCACCGGTCGGGACGCTGCAGTGGTGAGGACCGACACTACAAATCAATCCTCGACTGCCCGAACTACAAGACCAGAGCGGACATCCTGAACAAGTCACCGACGCCCTGAGGCTTTTCGGGTGGGACGCCGCTCATCTGTTGCGAGTCTACGGGAGCCACCCCGCCGAAGCCTGTAAACCCGACATAGCTGCTGGCCGAAGAATGCGGAAACCCTAACAAAACAATCAATGTCTTCCGTTTCCACCGTGACACGACAGCCATTGCAACACATGATATAGTGATGGACGACACGGATTTCCTAGGCCCTGTGTTTATGGTACAAGGTGTTGGCGCCTTTGACGCTATACTAGGTAAGTGGCCGTGGATGGTGCTGTTCGGCTGGCAGACGGATGCCGGCGGGCAGGAGTGGTTCTGCGGCGGCGTCCTCATCACCGACCAACACGTGCTCACGGCCACCCACTGCCTGCGGACCGAGCAGGCCGCCACCGTGGCCGCCCGCATCGGCGATCATGATCTCACCACCTTCGAGGACGTCCATCACCAGGAGCGTAACATCACCAGCATCGTGCGGCACCCGCAGTGCCACGCCTCGCAGAACGACCTGGCGGTGGTGCGGCTGCAGTCGCCGGTGCAGCTGACGGACGCAGTGCGGCCCATCTGCCTGCCACTTGCCGACTCCCAGCACCACGGCCAGGATGTCGAGATGGCCGGCTGGGGCCTGGTCGAGTTCGGCGGCGAGACGGCCGACGTGTTGCAGGAGGTGCCACGCGCGTGGTCGACGAGGACGTCTGTGAGAACGCCTACCGCCAGGCGCCCGCGTTCAACACCATATTTCCCGGCGGCTTTCAAGGCACCAAGATCTGCGCGGGAAGCCGCGACAACAAGCCACGGGACGCGTGTCGGGGAGACTCGGGGGGTCCACTGATGGCCCAGCTGCCCGATGGCTCCTACCGGCTCATTGGCATCGTCTCCACCGGCGTCGACTGTGGCAACCCCGATTTTTCCGGCATCTACACCAAAATGTCTTCTTATATCGACTGGCCTCGGCAATCTCATTGAGTAGTGTGTCACTGGCTGTGGCATGGTGTGCCAAGACTATGTCAGTTTGGTGCACTAACGTGCCCAACCGTATGCTTAGTATCTACTTAATGCTCTAAAGATAGTCGCCCACCATGTGAATGGGTGCATATTTGAAGTTAATTTCAAATTGACATGAATACCAGCCATGGCGATGACCGGCCAACGGTTTCTGCTTACAGCGGAAGGCGACGAATGTGGAGATTGCAGACCACGTGCAAGGTCTTCACTTCGCTCTTTATGAACGGGATTATCCGCTTTGGAAGCGAAAGCGGACGACCACGTGGCAACGCTAAGAGGCTTGGGATTCGTGACTCGAATTTTAAGCTGGGGGGCAGCGCAGATCTAAATCCTTCAGCGAATCGCTCCTCCGGCGCGCTGCGGTCGACGCCGCTCTCCCAGGCTCCCTCCCCTTATCGCCGGACGTCTGACCGGGTCTGGGTTGGCGCGGAGGTGGATGCGGAGGGGCAGTCGTTGCCTTAGGTCGGTCATGTTTGTGTGTGGTCAGTCACAGTTGCAGTCACAATCAGTCTTTGGCTCGCACCTGTTCATGCTTCGTGTGAGCTTCACACGCATGGCGACCAGACTTAAAGGTGTTTCATTGTGATGTGTTGCACTGCAGTAGGTACTGTGCTGCTTGGATGACGTGTGGATGCTGGTAAACAGACGCACGTCTAAGCGTCTACGTACGAGGCACTTGAGGATATTTTTCTACGATGTTTGTCATTCGCGTGTTAAATCCGTTTTGGGTTCTTTTGAATGAGGAACCCAAATCAGAAGCATTCGGAATTTGGCCGACCGGATATCATACTATAATTACTGTGCCGGTAATCACCTGCTCTGTGAATATATGGGTATAAAAAAACAGCGCAGTTCACGCGAATCTTCCCGTCCATACTTCCAGCATCCTCCTACGCCAGACGGCGGGGTCCAGCCCGGGAGACTGTTACCAGTGCTCAGAAGACAAAACTGCAAAGCGATTAGAGAGACACAGCAGGTGTCGAACATGTTCTCGGGGTGCTGATCTCGCTGTCCGTCGGCCTTGGAGCAGTGGCTGGTGCGGGAATTTCTTCACTGTTCGGCTTAATCCACCATAAGCCCTATTTTCCGCGTAGTGTCGCGAACAAGTGCCTATAACAGTCTAGCTGAAATTTGCCTTTGTAAAGGCGTATGCTTAGTAAGTGATGATATTTGTGTATTGGACAGCTGATCCGTAGGTAAATAAATTTATGTCCCGAAGTAAGCTGCTATTCTGTCAAACAACTCAGTCACCGCGTTTTGGAATGCGTATACTGTATGGGCTGCGTGCTGGCTGCGTACAGTCGGTCATGACATTAAAAGCTTGTATCTGCCACATTTTCACTGGCTTTCATTTTCATATGCCCAACGGCAGACCCGCTGTTGCTTGTGCAATATACCAACGGAATCTTTTTTAATGACATGTTGAACCCGAACCGGATCATTTCCACAAAAAATATCGGCACCAAAAAAACCGTCCTCCAACAAAGATACTTTCAAGCCTCTCAGGGAAGCGCCCTGTGTCTGTGCTAACAAGTGATACCTGTCAAGCCTGTAATTTGTGTGTTAGATTTATGTTGATGTATTGTATTGGGTTTCTGTGCCCATGTTCTCAATAGATTCCGCAGCGCTTTGGCGCGGTGCTTCCAGTGATATAACATCTGTATAAAGCCATTGTCTATACTTCGACGCATCGCTGGTGCTGCGCACCTCTGGTCCGTAGTGCGTTGCATGTGTCGGGCTGATCAATGGCTGGTCGTCATGTGACGGCAGCATGGCGGAATGCCCAGACTGATGAAATTTCCCGGTAGCAGGTTTCTTACATGTGCACGGGAATTCCCTCATGCAATCCGTGCCGATTGTGGTATATGGATGAATGCAGCTGACGTTCGTCGGCACTGTGGTCATGCAACATAAAGCTTCCCATAAAAGAGTTGCCCACCTCCAGAAAGCCACTCAGGGTGTGGTGTCTGGATGGATGAAACTTTCACTCTTTAGCGCCGCGGTCTTTTCCTTCTTAGCACACCTATCAAAAGGGTAGGACTGCTTCAATGGTAGATTCAGGGGGCACGAGGTCATGACCCTCTTTGGCCCAAAGGGACCCTTAACCTTCAAAGGTGCCCATAACCAGCCGGCACGAGTTCTTCAAAACAAAACAGAATAAAATTGGGCGACTTTGAGCCTCCAGGCAACCAAGAACAGCTGCAAGAAAAAGTAAGGGCCCATGAGCATACAAATGTAGTCCTTCATTGATTAAGAGGGTAGTCATTGGTGATATTTTGAAGCTCATTACGATGTCCACAAGCCCTTCGCTGTTGTCGTTGACACTATATGTCTACTTACCGGGTCAATGCGATCGCTTATGGGCCTTCCACGTTGCCCTTGTGGTCTATTTGCATCTGCTCAGAGGGCCCCACGCCGTTGCTAGGCCTTAATTGTCGACTTTCCGATCGGTCAGGGGCCCTCCACGGATTATTGCCGTTCGCCCAAAAGACTCTTTACACTATTGCCGGGAACCCATTGATTAACCTGCTGGGCACTCTCGGTAAATCACGGGCCCTTCACGTTAGTTTCGCGTTCTCTTCACGTGCTCAGAAGTGCCCACGCTGCTGTTGGGGTTCATATAAGTTAACACACCAAGGCGCTCGACACTCAGGGGCCCTATACGTTGGTCTGGAGTCCTTTCCCTTTTGTTCCATTTGCGGAGGATCCTACACTGAGGATCCCTGGTTTGGTATTCAGTTATGGCAGGCGTCTCCCGATGAATACCTGCGCATAGTGCCATAAACTTGACATTCTCTTCCATGCTTTTTTCTGGACGAAAGACGAGAAACATCTTCTCTAAACGGCGCCCGAGTTAGATGTTAAAATCATTTTTTAGAATAAACAGACCATGAAAACAACTGACCTACAACTATATTTAACATTACAGCACTATTGTGAAGTACTGACGAAGTCGTACGGCATTCCGTACTGTGAATCCGGTTTGTAATCCTCTGACACCATTTGCGACGAAGTCGGCATCACCTCATCACATCACATTTCATAATTTCAAGTACCTCAATCAGGTTTACTGGGTGGGATGCGTTACGCAGGTACGTGCATTATGACTAGCTCGCAAATACGCACAGTTCTACAACCCGGCGTCCATATCCTCTTTGGATCTGCTATTCGTTGACGGAACACATATTTCAGAAAGAGGGGTGCAAAAAAATCAGTTTCTTGGTCAGTTCCTTCCATGCGTTACCATGTAACAAACTACAAGCAGGAAATCTGACGCGCTCTTACAGCACCTCGCGCAGCAAAAGGCTTAATTCAAAGGAGCACCATTGAGGCGTGAAACAAAGCTGGGCCACACTTCATTTGGATCCATTACCATCAGAACACACCAAGACAAAGACGTGATCCACCAAGCAGTGTGGCGACTTGGCCAGGCCCTGGTCTGCCAGCCCGCCCCCGCCTAGACCAAACGCCTCCTCCTGCCTGACAGGCTGGCGGCTGCGGCTTGCGCCCGTCTTCGCCAGCTGGGGCTCAGGCGAGTTCGGCTACTATGGCGCCACCGAACTGGTGGAGGAATACATCCACCTGATCGGCGGCAGGACGGTGGCCTATCTCAACGTCGACCTGGCCATCATCTACACCTACAACCTGATGGTGGTCGCCAGCCCGCTCATGCACCGCGTTACAGTGGAGGCCGCCAAACGGGTCAGTTGAGGCCGACTACGGGGCCAGCGGGTGACGAATACGGGCGGAAAAAGAGCTAGATGCATTTTTGCTGTCCAAAGCCATAGAGGTGATGTTGAGCCTGAAGATCCTAGGTGATTCGACCATCCCCTACCTCTGCCCGTGGTGATGGTCTCTGTCACAGGGGGCACGTGACTCAGCGGCCTACAACAGATCCTCAGGTCCCTATCAGCACCAGTCACAGCCACAGGGCGGGCGTTTTAAGGAGTATGGGACGCTATTGCGTTGTGCTAATGGAGCCCAACGCAAGGCCATTATTACTCTCCAGCCAAACACACAGCAGCGGCGTCACTATTTTCCAACCAGGACTCGTCATCAAACATATCGATCTACAGTCGACGTTCGCGATGCTTAATGTCTGCAGAGCCTAGATGAAGCGTTCTGACAACGTTTCTGAGTTTTATCGGTTTACAAGGAGCCCACTTAACGCCATTTAACCCCACAGTTCATTAAAGGCAACGGTGATTTATTTCATCAGTCGCTCAACGCCGCATTTCTGCAGTTAATTGACTTCAAAATTAAACAGAATTGATCTCGCGCTAGCTCCTGGTTTGTGTTCTGGTTGCGAGGTAAAAATAGCAATGAAATGAACAAAACCGAACCCCATGTTAAAGTAAGCTTTTTCCGGGGATTCTTGGAGAAAACCATAAGTGGGGCATTTGCCAGTCCTGTGCTCCCCCTTAGCAAGACTGGCAGCGTCTCCGCCTAAACACAAAAGCAAATCAAGTCGTCTGCATTAAATGATGGGCAGGTATCTATCCGTTTGGTCAATTCGTACCTAAGGCAAGCAGATTTCCGGAGGTTTTTTCTGGGGTGGTGTGGCGTAAGGGAAGATAATTCAGGAAAGAGATGCTGTTGCAAGTGTCGAACTTGTTTTACACACCAAAAATAGCAATGCTGATCCAGAGACAAGCAGCAAAGCAGCCATACGACCAGTTCGCAATCAGTCATGCGGGAGACAGCCGGGCCCGGGCGGTGGGCGGCGACGGCGGACGGGAGCAGGGCTCAGACCAGGAATGTATGACAGGAGGGCTTCATGCTGTGACCTGCTGTTAAGGAGAATCTCCAATGTTGTGGCTTTCGTCACATTGTTCTTGGCAGTTTCAAGCTTAAGAATCCGTTTCCACCTGTAATGCTGCACCAAGCCTTATCTCTTGAAAAGCCGCCAGCGAAATGAAGGTGTGTGAAAAATCTGTCGCGCTGTGAACAAACGACCTACATTTAAAATTCTCACCAGCCACAGAAGGCCGGGCCATAGGAAATATAATGATATGTCGCCGATCTGTCACCGAGTGCATCGACCAACTAAAAATCGTAGGATTTTTTTGTGGCCGGGTTGGAACGAAATCTAGAAAAGATACCAGGGCGCCGTAGAGCCGGTCAAGTCTACGTAAACGTTCGCTTGTGTTGTGTGACGAAATGTTTTACCATGGAGGCATGATATCTGTATGGAGACATCCAGTTATGTTTTATAGTGTGCTGTATTTTTTTCGTCATGGGTGTCACCCAAAATTTGCTGCCCAAAAACCTTTTTGACGCCAAGCTTTGTGTGGATGTGTGCATTTTTATCGCCAACTTTATCCACCAAGTCGGCAGGTTTTACCACCCTTGATAAAGAGCCCGACTAGAGGGCCTGGAGAGCTGGCCAGGGGCGCATCAAAGGAATCCCAGCTGGCAAATGTCCATCAGAGGGCCTCTTGCGCCGATTAGGGGGCCCTGGGGCAATGACGGCCCGCTAGTTGATCCGCGACCATGAATTTTGAACAGTCTGCCCCGTGGTGGCATGAGGCCCATTGCCAAAGTCGGAACCATCCTGGGGTCTGCGATTGTCAGTCAGAAGATCCTTTGCATTGGTTGGGATCCCTAAGGCAATCAGAGACCGTTGTGTTGGTCAGGGGGCTACAGTACGCCTAGCAGGAGACCTTACGTTAGCAAGCGCCCCGAGTCGATCATGGTCCAGTTTTCTGAATAGAGACAGGAACATAGCCCGGAATGTCAGGCAGCCTCTTATGAAGACCGGGCCGGCTAATACTGAAAGGAGATGAGATAAATGACAATGAAAAGGTTTATATTGAGACAATGAAAAGACCTTGTGTCAAACACGGGCCCGAGAGCGAACATGGTCCCGGGCTTTCACTTCATTTCGGTCCAGGGCCTGACAAAACCGAATTGGAGTCAGCCGCCACTTACTGGACTCCCGTGTCGGTAAGCGGTCCTTTGGCGTCATTGAGTCCATCCGGAGTCAAATGCTCTGGTCTGAGGGCCCTCTACGCCGGGGAGGGGACTGATGCATGATGCATCCCCGCAGTACCACGTCTCGCAGAAGGACCTGGCGGTGGTGCGGCTGCAGTCGCAGCCGGCCATCTCGATATCCTGCCGTGGTGTTGCGAGCCGGCTGACGGCAGGCAGATGGGCCGCACGGCGTCCGTCAGCTGCACCGGCGACTGCAGCCGCACCACCGCCAGGTCCTTCTGCGAGACGTGGTACTGCGGGTGCCGCGCGATGCTGGTGATGTTACGCTCCTGGTGACGGACGTCCTCGAAGGTGGTGAGATCATGATCGCCGATGCGGGCGACCACGGTGGCGGCCTGCTCGGGCCGCATGCAGTGGGAGACCGTGAGCACGTGTCGGTCGGTGATGATGACGCCGCCGCAGAACCACTCCTGCCCGCCGGCGTCCGTCTGCCGGCGGAACAGCACCATCCACGGCCACTTACCGAGTAGAGCGTCAAGGCCGCCAACACTTTGTACTATAAACACAGGGCCTAGGAAATCCTTGTCGTCCATCACTATGTCATGTGATGCAATGACTGTCGTGTCACGGCGGAAACGGATAAAGGCAGTGATTGTTCTGTTAGGGTCGCCGCATTCTTCGGGCAGCAGCTCTGTCGGGTTTACACGCTCCGGTGAAGTGGCTTCAGTAGACTCGCAGCAGATGAGTGGCGTCCGGCCCGAATTGGTCTTGTGTTGTTGGTGTTACGGCGCTGATCATTGCAAACAGTAAGATCACGTGACGCGACCAGTCCTCCATGTTAGCGATAGTCGCGGCGCCACCTCTCGCACGACCGCTGTCACCTACTCTCGTCGTCGCCTGGCCCGGCGCAGTGGAGCCATCTGGGCCAGCGGCAGTGCCGTGGCGGTCGTCATCAGGGGTGGGCCCACGCTCCACAGGCTTTCCGAACGGATGTCGCCGCACACATCGGATACAACTGCAGCCGACTCCCGCGGAATTCTGGTGTAGACAGGCAAACAACAAGATAGCGGTCTCACCATTGCTCAGCGTGAGCACAGCGGACCTTCCCTGCAGGCAGCGGTCGTGGAGGTCGGCAGCAGGGACTTCTCCATACAGATAGCTCATTGATAAGCGAAGTACAAGACCTAGATGGTTCAGGATCGTTGGCATATGGCCTTATCTTGTTATGGCCTTATCGCAGGGTCCATCCAACAAGCTGTCGGCGGCCATACCTTCAAAACCATTTCCGATTTTAATCTTTGCTTCCGCGATCTTGCACAGCGATTTTCTCGCTCCATGTATTGCGCCGGCCTTGCCAAAGCGAGTCTATGTTTCTGGTCTCTACTAACATGGCGGACGGCTCCACCTACCAACAGGCGGACCACTCCATTCACCTGTCCTTTCTAGTCCGCATATGTATGACCAGAACAATAACTGTGCCCCGTTTCCGCCGTAAAGCAAAAGCTATTGAAGCACACGACACACTTCTGGAAGACACGGAGTTCTTAGGCCTTGGGTCCATCCAACAAGTTGTCGGCTGCTTCAACGCTGTTCCCGGTAAGTAGCCGTGTATGGTGCTGTTCGGCCGGCGGACGGACACCGGCAGGCAGGAAGTGGTTCTGCGGCGGCGTCCTCATCACCGACCGACACGTGCTCACGGCCACCCACTGCCTGCGGCCAGAGCAGGCCGCCACCGCGGTCGCTCGGATCTGCGATGATGACCTCACAGCCTTCGGGGACGTCGGCCACCATGAACGCCACATCGCCGGCATCGTGCGGCACCCGCAGTACCGTGCATCAATAATAATGCATCCGGTTTCCTGTTTTGCTCATCTGTATGTTGTCAGCGGTTAAACGGCGGAGGTGGAGTACTGTTGTTAAGGGTGCACCACCGTTTACCTGGAGACGGCCGTCCTTGGTGTCTGGTCGGACCTACTATACGCCAGTACGTCGGTCACCACCTTCATCCTAGCCCTGTGGCTCGCAAGTGTGTGTTGATGTCGGGTGCACAGGAGTCATAACGAGCCGAGTCGTGCGTGTAATACCATCTGGCTCGTGTGCTGGCCAATGAGCTGCTCATTATAAATTGACTCTTGTGAGGAGGCATGATAGCGGCAGGCGGCGACGCAGAGCATCAACGCCGGTTTCTTCGCGAGTGCGACACAATAGCGATTGTGATGCAATACGATGCTTCCATTGTTGCGGGCACAAATTGGTGCGAATCGTAATATGTATTGTGCGTGAAGGTCGATTGTTGCGGGCACAAATTGGTGCGAATCGTAACATGTATTGTGCGTGAAGGTCGATTTGTAGGAATAATGTCCGACGGATCGGTTTTGTCCAACGTCAGGTTTAAATAAGCAACAAAACCATTGAAAGGGCGAAACGTGTCCGTCGCTGATTTCATGCCAAATTTGGGTTACTGAGTATATATGTAGCACAAGAGATATGCTGCAGCCCACAACGCTGGGGTTTTGATAGCAAACGTGCTGTGAAGCTTGCTGTGCACTCTATTCGAAGATGGTTTTCTTATATAACCAATAATTTATTTTTCTCGGAAGGACGTTTCCAACTCAAGACAAAGCGCTGGTCGCGCTCTCTTAAGGCGGCCACACTGGTCACAAGCCTTGTCTTAAAACTCCTTCCAGTTATCAGCATGCCTGCTAAGGAACTTGTGTCAGTCGTGATGTACTATTACATGCAAGAACCGTCTATCAGTCTACACAAAACGATGTCCGTAAACTCTCGGCCGCAGGTACCAGGGCCATGAAATTATCATTATCACTGTTTGTGGTTTTCTGTCTCGGACCACCATCAATGATGGATAAATAAATAATTATACAATGATAGTTATATAAATAATTGAGGGTAAATAACAAAACAATAATTTCATCGATCAATCAGGCTGCTTCACTAACAGATTGTTCAGTGAACAGCAATATATTCTACGTTTCTCACATAACTGCACCTGC
Source organism: Pollicipes pollicipes (assembly GCF_011947565.3). Taxonomy (NCBI): domain Eukaryota; kingdom Metazoa; phylum Arthropoda; class Thecostraca; order Pollicipedomorpha; family Pollicipedidae; genus Pollicipes; species Pollicipes pollicipes. The sequence continues at coordinate 28,460,283 of NW_023596461.1, forward strand.
ACGTCAGCGTGCAATTGGCATGGCAATGGTAGTACAATGCAGTGCAATGGACAAACGATAGTGCAAAATGCAATGAATGCTTCGTCTAAGGCAAAGCTAGTATCCGAACGAAAGAAAATATCTTTGGAACCCAAAGACGTAACATATGGAGGATAGATCAGGGAGATATCAGGTTTTGGGGGTAGCGAAGGTAGCCCTGTCGCGTTAGACCCCACACCCATCCCACCAATCGCTTTTTGACAGTGACACCAAAAGATAGAAGGAAATAAAAAATAGAAGCACAGCTTCGAAGATGACTCATATGAGAGGAAACCAACAGCATCACGCCGTCCGGTTATAAGTTGTGTTTAAACAATGGCATGAGTTCCAACCATATGACTTGCAAGATCACGCTCTTGTGTATGCATGCATTATTGTCATGGCTTCCATAGACATCAACTGCCACACAGCGTAATCACCTAGGCCGTGCATTTGCTGGACGTCCCCGTTCGACGACGCAACCGCCCGCAGTGCCAGGCGGTAAATCCCGACTGAAATGAATGGCGGCAGAGGCGAATCGGTAGTTATCCAGCCATTATTCACACGGCAGATCAGCCAGTGACCTCACTCAGGATAAAACGGACAGCCTCACCGGCGGTGCAGCTCAGAGTGAACCAGCACACTATCCGCATACAAAAGACGTGTACGCAGCGCTGGCGGCGCTCGCTGGCGCCGCGCAAGACCGAGCGGACCAGCAGGGAGGCGCTGGAGCCACACAGACGGCCCCACTGCGCCGGGCCAGGCGACGGCGAGAGGAGGGTGACAGCAGTCGTGCGAGAGGTGGCGCCGCGGCTATCGCTAACATGGAGAACTGGTCGTGTCACGTGACCTTACTGTTTGCAATGATCAGCACCGTAACACCAATCGAGTTTTTGGACCGGTCTGTACGCTGCAGTGGTGAGGACCAACAGTGCACACCAATCCTCGACTGCACCGCCTACAAGACAAGAGCGGACATCCTGAACAAGCCACCGACGCCCTGTGGCTTTTCGGGCCGGACGCCGCTCATCTGTTGCGAGTCTATTGAAGCCACCACGTCGAAGCGTGTAAACCCGGAACAGCTGCTGCTGGGGGAATGCGGAAACCCTAACAGAACAATCACCGTCTTTATCCGTTTCCGCCGTGACACGACAGTCATTGAAAAACCTGACCCACTTCCAGAAAACACGGATTTCTTAGGCCCTGGGACCACCCAACAAGCTATCGGCGGTTTTGACGCCATACTCGATAAGTGACCGTGGATGGTGCTATTCGGGCCGGCGGACGGGCGCCGACAGGCAGAAGTGGTTCTGCGGCGGCGTCCTCATCACCGACCGACACGTGCTCACGGCCGCCCACTGCATGCGGCCCGAGCAGGCCGCCACCGTGGTCGCCCGCATCGGCGATCATGATCTCACCGTCTTCGACGACGTCATTCATCAGGAGCGTAACATCACCAGCATCGTGCGGCACCCGCAGTACCACGCCTCGCAGAACGACCTGGCCGTGGTGCGGCTGCAGTCGCCGGTGCAGCTGACGGACGTAGTGCGGCCCATCTGCCTGCCGTCAGCCGGTTCGCGACACCACGGCCAGGACGTCGAGATGGCCGGCTGGGGTCTGGTTGAGTTCGGCGGCGAGACGGCCGACGTGCTGCAGGAGGTGCCGCTGCGCGTGGTCGACGAGGACGCCTGTGAAGACGCCTACCGCCAGGCGCCCGCGTTCAACATGACATTTCCCGGCGGCTTTCAGTGCACCAAGATCTGCGCGGGCAGCCGCGACGACAAGCCACGGGACGCGTGTCGGGGAGACTCGGTGGGTCCGCTGATGGTCCAGCTTCCCGACGGCTCCTACCAGCTCACTGGCATCGTCTCCACCGACGTCGGTTGTGGCAACCCCGATTTTCCCGGCATGTACACCAAGGTGTCCTCCTACATTGACTGGATCCTCGTCTTACTGAGTAGTGTGCCACTACTGGCTGTGGCATTGTGTGCTAAGCCTTTATCTTTTTGGTGCACCATGTGTCGAAACCGTATGCCCAGGGTCTACTTGATGGTGCAAACAACATACTGGTGATTGCTGACATACTGGTGGTTGTGTAGAATTCGAAATGACTTAAACCTGGCCGATATCAAGCTTGCTTCAACTTTCAAATGTTTGTGTGGTACACGATAATCAACGGCGACGTATGTTTCTACAGCGCGTGGAGTTTAGTAGCTGAGAACATAAAAGAGGAAGTCGGAACTACACAAAATAGCATGATATGCCACAACATTTGAGAGTAACGTAACGTTATCCAAACTCCTCTTTTCTTCGGTGCGTTTAGGTCACAACCCATGAAGATCCATCTTCCTGTCTATGTGCGACGTAATTCATTGACGACCGTTTGCACGCGGCGGTGTATAATCCAAGCGAATCACGCAGACTGTGCGATGGTACAGCCGTTTTGGTTTGGGAATCTTCTTCATCACTTGAGACAGGAAGAAACAGTTTTTTACAATAGCTCTCAGGTTTTGAGCAGCATCCGCAGCGCACGCTTTAGCACAAAGAAGGCAGTCTAATGAGACGAATCTATGCATTTCAAAGACATATGGGTTCATTACTTATTCATTTAACCGAAGCGTCTGGCTGCACCCATACTACAATGCAGAGATGACCGTGATGTCCCGACACCGTGCAGATTGCATGAGTCAGCTTTGCCGTGCTGTGAAAAGTGATAGGGCAAGCCGAACAGTGAAGAAACTGCCGCACCAGCCACTGTTCCAAGGCCGACGGACAGCGAGATCAGCACCCCGAGAACATGTTCGACCCCTGCTGTGTCTCTCTAATCGCTTTGCAGTTTTGTCTTCTGAGCACTGGTAACAGTCTCCCGGACTGGACCTCGCCGCCTGGCATAGGAGGATGCTGGAAGCATGGACGAGAACATTGGAGTGAACTGCGCTGTTTTTTTATAACCATATACTCACAGAGCAGGTGATTACCGGCGCAATGATTATAGTATGATATACGGCCGGCCAAATGCCGAAAGCTCCTGATTTGGGTTCCTCATTCAAAAGAACCCAAAGCAGATTTAACACGCGAATGACAAACATTGTAGAATATCTTATCAAGTGACTTGTACGTAGACGTTTAGACGTACGTCTGTTTACCAACATGCACACGTCATCCAAGCAGCGCAGTACCTACTGCAGCGCATCACACCACAATGAAACACCTTTAAATTCGGTTACCATGCGTGTGAAACTCATACGAAGCATGAACAGGTGTGAGCCAAAGACTGATTGTGACTGCGACTGTGACTGACCACACACAAACATGACCGACCTAAGGCAACGACTGCCCCTCCGCCTCCACCTCCGCGCCACCCCAGACCGGGGTCAGACGTCCGGCGATAAGGAGAGGGGGCCTGGGAGAGCGGCGGCGACCGCAGCGCGCCGGGGGAACGATTCGCTGAACGATTTAGATCTGCACTGCGCCCAGGCTTAAAACACGAGTCACGAATCGCAACCCTCATAGCGTTGTCATGTGGTTGTCCGCATTCGCTGCCAACGCGGGAAATCCCGGTCATACAGAGCGAACGGAAGACCTTGTAAATGGTCCGCAGTCTCTAAATTCGTCGCCTTCTGTTGTAAGCAGGAGCCGTCGGCCGGTCAGCGCGATGGCTGGTATCCATGTTAATGTAAAATGTTAATGCTCAAAACCGTTTGGAGTGCTATAGTGTTTCAGATAAGCCCGAAGTTCAAACGTGTTTGAGTACAGACACGACGTATTTATAAACAAGCTAACTTTAGATCTTTGTCGAAATTTCAAAACATCTCAATTATACAATACCTCTGAGACTGACGCATGTTTCTTTTGATACTCTGGCGCGGTTAAGGTGGATTTTCGAAAGATAAGACAGTGGTATTAACCTTATTTCTTGGCAAAAGCTTGGGATATGGATGTATAGTTAAGTTGATTTCGATCATACTGCAGTACTATGCCTTTCTCGAAACAGTAGCAGAAGACGTCTGCTGTGGTTTGGAGAAAGGCATGTTGCCAAAATAGCAGCCTAACTATATCTCTATTTTCCTGTCTTTCGAAGATAAGGCTTATACTGCTGTCTTAACTATGTCAACAATGCTCCTCGCTATTGCACTGAACAACTTACGCAATGGGTTTTCGAAATCATGACCGGCAGATGTGATCCAATGCAAGCTGGCATCTAAAAGGGTGAGCAAAACCCTGAAGTGTGTGCCAAACAACTGAAAGGGTGCATGAATTTTTACAGCCATCTGGTATGTTCAATTTAAACCTACCTGGCCTCAGTATATTTGCTTTCAGTCCTAGTCAAAAACTATGCAAAGTCAAGTCTTTCTCTCCTGGCATGACATCAAACGTGGCCGTTTTTATTTGACACCTTCCACTGAACTAGGGCCCAAACAGACGTTACCATTTTTGGGACTGCACGCCCAACAGAACGTTACCAGGAGAGGGGGGGGGGGGGCACCACACATAACTTTTCTTGTATTTCTCATGCCGGCTGAGTCGAGAGCATCCTCCGCATGCTCACAGCGCAACATTTGAACCGGGATTGCACGAACAGAAGTCAACGTCGTAGGCTGGCGTTGTCGAATTTCTTATCTATGTCCTCAGCTGTTTAGCTCTGAGCGCTGTGAAACAAGAATGCATTCCAAAAGATTTTCGTATAAAGCGCCCAAGTTGGAATACTGAGACAAGCTTGGTGTAAGGTAGGTGTAATTTTCTTCAAATGTACACCCATCCACGTGGTTGGGGATTATCTTTAGAGCAGATACTAGGTAGATACTGAGTAGATACTAGGCATGCGGTTGGGCACGTTAATGCACCAAACTGATGAAAGGGCGCATTAACATTTAAACGATGTAACCCGATGAAACCACTTGTTGAGAAGATTTTTGATCACCGTGTGCCGACGGAAAAAATGGGGGGGGGGGGCACTTCTTGTCGAAAAAATTGAAATTTTTCCAAACAAGATATTTTCAATTCTAAATAAAAGGGCATGGTCCATTTAGTGTGTAAGTGCAGCAGCAAACGTTCCTGTGCATGCAAACAGTTTGTGCAGCAATTGCAAAGTCAACATCGAGCACCATTTGAGAGGCTTTTGAGAAACTGACTTCAAGACTATGCGTGCGTTAATGTTTTAAGTTTTGCCATCGTGTTCGCCGTGCGATTGCGCGTCAAATGATATATAGTAAAACATTAGTGCGTTGCTGGAAACATATAGCATGTTCGATGACCGCAAATTTCCATGGTTTTGTTTCTGAGAGCCGCTCCGTTTGAAAGCAGATTGCCCGTAAAGACAGTCGTGGAACAAACATTCAGTGGCGTTGTTGTCATAATGTAAGTGGTCGCAAATCTGGCATCTGCTACTTCGATGCAAAAAGCGGCCCATTTCAGAAACAGACGTTTTTTGACCCATATGAGGGCCAATGCGAGATTGAGCACGCGTACAAACCGAATGCATGTTTAGATTGGAAACAGCCGTTTTTCGGCTAGTAAAATGTTCCAAACTCATATCTAATGAACCAATAAAAATCGAAGGGCTCTTTAACTTGCAAGCGTTTTAACCCGATGTTACCACTTGTCGACAACATTTTTGATCACCGGGGGCCGACCGATAAATTTGTCGAAAAAAAATTTCCAACCGCAATTTTTCCCATTTTTAAATGAAAGGACATGGTCTAATTAGTGCGTAAGTGCAGCGGCAAGTGTTTCTGTGCAGGCAAACAGGTTGCGCAGCAACTGCAACATCAACATCGAGCACCCTTTGTAAGGGTTTTTAGGAAGCAACTTTAAAACTATACGTGCGTTAAAAACTATACGTGCGTTAATGTTTTAAGTTACACCATCGTGGTCTCCGTGCGTGTCCGCGTCGAATGATATCTAGCAAAACATTAGTGCGTGCCTGAAAACATATAGCATTCTTGATGGCCACAAATTTCCATCGGTTTGTTTCTGAGAGCCGCTCCGTTTGAAAGAAGATTGGCAGTGCAGACAGTGGTGGAAAAATCATTGAGTAGCGTTGTTGTCAACATGCAAGTGATTGCAAATCTTGCCGCGGCCACTTTGATGGGAAAAACGGCCCATTCCAGAAACGGACGTTTTTTTCGAAACATATGAGGGTTGATATGAAATCCAGCACGAGTATAAATCTGAGGATGTTCCGATTGAAAACAGCCCTTTTTCGGCTAGTAAAATGTTCCAAACTCATGTCTAACGAACCAATGAAAATCGAAGGGTGCTCAAAATTGCAAACGATGTAAACCGATCTTTCCACTTGTTGACAACATTTTCGATCACCGCGTGCGGACCGAAGATTTTAGGAAGCCATTTTCTCACGAAAGGAAATTTTCCCAAACGCAATCTTTTTAGTTCTGATTGAAAAGTCATCGTCCATTTAGTGTGTAAGTGCAGCGACAAGTGCTTCTGTGCATCCAAAGAGTTTGTGCAGCAATTGCAAAACCAACATCAAGCGTAGTATGAGAGTTTTATGGAAATAATTTCAAAACTATACGTGCGTTAATGTTTTAAGTTATTCCATCGCGTTCTCCGTGCCATTGCGCGTCGAACATCTAATAAAACACTAGGGCGTTGCTGAAAACATATAGCATTCTTGATTGCCGCAAAATTTCATAGTTTTGTTTCTGAGAGCCGCTCCGTTTGAAAGCAGATTGCCGATGCAGACGATGCACAGTGGTGAAACAAGCGTTCAGTGGCGTTATTGTCAACATGCAAGTGATTGCAAATCTGGCCGCGCCTACTTTAATGCAAAAAAAGGCCCATTTGAGAAGCGGACGTTTTATCACTCATATGTGGAACAATATGAATTCCAGACCGCGCACAAATCGGATGCATATTCATCTCGAAAACAGCCGTTTTTTCGGCTAGTAAAATTTCCGAACTCATATCTAGCGACCCAATAATAACCGAAGGGTGCTCTAACTTGCACACGATGTAAACCTATGTCATCACTTGTTGACAACATGTTTGATCACCTGGTGCCAACAAAACATTTTTAGGGAGGAGGCCATTTTGCCGAAGAGATGCAAATTTCCCAAACGCAATTGTTTATTACTGAATAAAAAGGCATCGTCCATTTAGTGTGGAAGTGCAGCGGGAAGTCTGTCTGTGCATGCAAACAGTTTGCGCAGCAATTGCAAAATCAACATTAAGCGACGTTTGAGTGATTTTTTGAACTAACTTCCAAACTATACGTGCGTTAATGTTTTTAGTTATGCCATCGGGTTCCCCGTGCCATTGCGCGTCGAAAGATATATAGTAAAACATTAGTGCGTTGCTGGAAACATATAGCATTCTTGATGGCCACAAATTTCCATTGTGTTGTTTCTGAGAGCCGCTCCGATTGAAAGCAGATTGCCGGCGCAGACAGTCGTGGAACAAGCTTTCAGTGGCGTTATTGTCAACATGCAAGTGATCGCAAATCTGGCCGCGGCCACTTTGATGCTAAAAATGTCCCATTCTAGAAACGGGCGTTTTTTTGACCCATACAAGGGCCAATATGAAATCCAACACGCGTACAAACCGGATGCATGTTCAGATTAAAACCAACCGTTTTTGGAGAGCAAAATGTTCCAAACTCATTTCTAACAAACCAAGGAAAATCGTAGCGCGCATTGAGTTGCAAACGATATAGCCCGATGTTACCACTTGTTGACAACACTTTTGATCACCGGTTGCCGACGGAAAATTTGTGGGGGTATATTTTGTCGAACAAAATAAAAACTTTCGAAAGGCGATTTTTTTATTTCTGAATGAAAGGGCATGCTCCATTTAGTGTGTAAATGTAGCGGCAGCTATTCTCTGCATGCAAACAATTTGTGCAGCAATTGCAAAATCGACATCGAGCAGCCTTTGAGAGGCTTTTTGAGAATCTGACTTCAAGACAATGCGTGCGTTAATGTTTTAAGTTATGCCATCGTGTTCGCCATGCCATTGCGCGTCGGATGATATCTAGTAAAACATTAGTGCGTTGCTGGAAACATATAGCATTCTTGATGGCCGCAAATTTCCATGGTTTTGCTTCTGAGACCCGTTCCGTTTGAAAGCAGATTGCCGGTGCAGGCGATACACAGTGGTGGAACAAGCATTCAGTTGCGTAATTGTCAACATGCAAGTGATCGCAAATGTGGCCGCCGCTACCTTGATTCGAAAAACGGCGCTTTTCAGAAACGAACGTTCTTTCGACCCATGTGAGGTCCATTAGGAATTCCAGACCGCGTACAAATCAGATGCATGTTCACCTTAAAAACAGCCGTTTTCCGGCTAGTAAAAATTCCAAACTCATATCTAACAAACCAATAAAAGTCGAAGGGTGCTTTATCTTGCAAGCGACGGAAACCAATGTTACCACTTGTTGACAACATTCTTGATCACCTGGTGCCAACAAAAAGTTGTTTTGGTGGCCGCAAATTTCCATGTTTTTTTCTGAGAGCAGCTCAGTTTGAAAGCAGATTGCCGGGGAAGGCGATACACAGTGGTGGAACAAGCATTCAGTGGCGTTGTTGTCAACATTCAAGTGGTCGCAAATCTGGCCGCGGGTACTTTGATGCAAAAATCGTTCCACTTCAGAAACGGATGTTTTTCGACCCAAATGAGGGCCAATATGATGTCCAGCACGCGTACAAATCCGATGCGTGTTCAGAATGAAAACAGCCGTTTTTCGGCTAGTAAAATTTGCAAACTCATATCTAAGGAACCAATAAAAATCGAAGGGTACTTTAACTTGCAAACCAGGTAAGCCAATGATACCACTTGTTGACAACATCTTCCATCACCGGGTGCCAACCGAAACTTTTCGAGGGAACATTTTGTCGAACAAAATATAAATTTTCGAAAGGGAAAATTTTGAGTTCTGAATAAAAGGCCATGCTCCATTTAGTGTGTACGTGCAGCGGATAGTGTTTCTGTGCATGCAAGTAGTATGTGCATCAAATGCAAAATCAACATCGAGCGCCGTTTGGGAGAGTTTTTTGAAAATAACTTCAAAACTATACGTGCGTTAATGTTTTATGTTATACCATCGTGTTTGCCGTGCGATTGCGCGTCCAATGATATATAGTAAAACTCTAGTGCGTTGCTGGAAACATATAGCACTTTTGATGGCCGCAAATTTCCATGGATTTGTTTCTTAAAGCCGCTCCCTTTGAAAGCAGGTTGCCGGTGCAGGAGATACAAAGTGGTGGAACAAGCATTCAGTGGCGTTATTCTCACCATGCAAGTGATCGAAAATCTGGCTGCGGCTACCTTGACGCGAAAAACGGCCCACTTCAGAAACGGACATTGTTACGACCCCTATGAGGGCCAATATCAAATTCAGTAAGCGTATGAATCGAATGCATGTTCTGTTTCAAACTGCCCTTTTTCGGCAACCAAAATATTCCAAACTCAAATCTATTGATCCAATGAAAATTGAAGGGTGCTATAACTTGCAAACCATGTAACCCGATGTTATCACTTGTTGACAACATTTTTGATCACAGGGTGCCAACCAAAAACTTTAGGGGGACCGTTTTGTGGAAAAAAATTTCAATTTTCCAAACAAATTTTTTTGTTCTGAATAAAAGGGCATTGTCCATATAGTGTGTGAGTGCAGCGGCAAGTGACTCTGTGAGAGCAGTTTGTGCACCAATTGCAAAATCAGCATCAAGCGGCTCTCGAGAGTGTTTTCTTGGAATTAACTTCAAAACTATACGTGCGTTAATGTTTTAAGTTATACCATCGTGTTTGCCTTGCCTTTGCGCGTCGAGTAATATATAGTGAAACATAAGTGCGTTACTAGAAACATATAGCCTTCTTGATGGTCGCAAATTTCCATGGTTTTGTTAATTAGAGTCGCTCCCTTTGAAAGCAGATTGCCGGTGCAGGCGATACACAGTGGTGGAACAAGCATTCAGTGGCATTATTGTCAACATATAGGTGATCGCAAATCTGGCCGTCGCTACCTTGATGCGAAAATCGGCCTATTTCAGAAACGGATGTTTTTTTCGATCCATATGAGGGCCAATATGAAATCCAGAACGCGTGCAAATCGGAGGATGTTCCGATTGAAAACAGCCGTTTTTCTCCTGGTAAAATGTTCCAAACTCATATCTAACGAACCAATGACAATCAAAGGGTGTTTTAGGTTGCAAACGATGTAAACCCATGCAACCTCTTGTTGACCACATTTTTTATCACGGCGTGCGGACCGAAAAATTTAGGAGGCCATATTGTCGAAAAAATGAAATTTTCGAAGTTGCGCGGGATGTGTTTCTGTGCATGCAAACAGTGTGTGCAGCAACGGCAAAATCAACATCGAGCACCCTTTGAGAAGGGCATTTGGAGAATAACTTCACAACTACACGTGCGTTAATGTTTTAAGTTATGCCATCCTGTTTGCCGTGCGATTCGCGTCGAATGATATATAGTGAAACATTAGTGCCTGGCTGGAAACGCATAGCATTCTTGATGGCCGCAAACTTCCAAGGTTTTGTTTCTGAGAGCCGCTCCGTTTGAAAGGAGATTGCCGGTGCAGACAGTCGTGGAACAAACATTCAGTGGCGTTGTTGTCAACATGAAAGTGATCGCAAATCTGCCCGCTGCCATTTTGATGCAAAAAACGGCCCAGTTTAGAAACGGACGTTTTTTTCGACCCACATGAGGGGCCCATATGAAATCCAGCACGTGTACAAATCGGATGCATGTTGTGATTGAAAACAGCCGTTTTTTCGGCTAGTAAAATTTGCAAACTCATATCTAACGAACCCATAAAAATCGAAAGGTGCTTTAACTTGCAAACGATGTAAACCAATGTTACCACTTGTTGTCAGCATTTTTGATCACGGGGTGCGAACCGAAAACTTGGCAGGGGGCCATTTTGTCGAACAAAATGAAATTTTCCAAACGCGATTGTTTTTTTTCTGAATGAAAAGGCATGGCCCATTTAGTGTGTAGTTTCAGCGGCAAGTGTTTCTGTATATGCAAACAGTCTGTGCAGGAATTCCAAAATCAACATCGAGCACCCTTTGAGAGTGTTTTTGGGAAATGATTTCAAAACTATAAGTGCGTTAATGTTTGAAGTAATGCCATCGTGTTCGCCGTGCGAATGCGCGTCGAATGACATATAGTATGACATTAGTGTGTTGCTGCAAACATATAGCATTCTTGATGGTCGCAAAGTTCCATGGTTTTGTTTCTGAGGGCCGCTCCGTTTGAAAGCAGATTGCCGGTGCAGACAGTGGTGGAACCAGCAGTCATTGGCGTTGTTGTCAACATACAATGTATCGCAAATCTAGGCACGGCCATTTTGATACGAAAAACAGCCCTTTTCAGAAACGGACGTTTTTTCGACCCATATGAGGGCCAATATGAAATTCACTACGCGTAAAAACCGGATGCGTGTTCAGATTGAAAACAGCCGTCTTTCGGGTAGTAAAATGTTCTAAACTCATATCTAGCGAACCAATGAAAATCGAAGGGTGCTTTAGCTTGCAAACGACGTATCCCGATGTTCCCACTTGTTGACTTCATTTTTGATCACCGGGTGCCAACTGAAAATTTTGGGGGGCCATTTTGACGATCAAAATGTAAATTTTCCAAACGGAACTTTTTCAGTTCTGAATAAATGGGCATGGTCCGTATCGTGTGTAATGTGGCGGCAAGTGTTTTTGTGCATGCATGTAGGATGTGCAGCAATTGCAAAGTCAACATCGAGCGCCGTTTTACAGAGTTTTTTTTAGAAATAACTTCAACACTATATACGCATTATAGTTTTAGGTTATACCATCGTGTTGACCATCGTGGGCCAATATGAAATCCAGCACGCGTACAAACCGGATGCATGATCAGATTGAAACTAGCCGTTTTTGGCGTAGTAAATTGTTCCAAACTGATATCCAACGAACCAATAAAAATCGAGGGGTGCTTTAAATTGCAAAAACGGAAACCGATGTTCCCACTTGTTGACAACATTTTCGATCACGTGGTGCCGAGCAGAAATTTTGGGGGGCAATTTTGTCGAAAAAAGAATTTTTTTCAAACGCGATTTTTTCATTTATGAATGAAGGGCATTGTCCATTCAGTGTGTAAATGCAGCGGCAAGTGTTTCTGTGCATGCAGACAGTTTGTGCAGCAATTCCAAAATCAACATCAAGCGCCGTTTGAGAGTGTATTTTGGAAAAAAACTTCAACACTATACGTGCGTTAATGTTTTAAGTTATACCATCGTGTTTGCCGTGCCATTGCGCGTCGAAAGATATGTATTAAAACATTAGTGCGTAGCTGGAAACATATAGCATTCTTGATGGACGCAAATTTCCATGGTTTTGTTTCTGAGCCGCTCCGTTTGAAAGCATATTGCCGGTGCAGACGATACACAGTGGTGGAACGAGCATTGAGTTGCGTAATTGTCAACATGCAAGTGATCGCAAATGTGGCCGCCGCTACCTTGATTCGAAAAACGGCGCTTTTCAGAAACGAACGTTCTTTCGCAGTGATCGCAAATCTGGCCGCGGCCACTTTGATGCTAAAACGGCCCATTTCAGAAACGGAATTTCTTTCCACCCATATGTGGGCCAATGTGAAATCCAACACGCGTACAAATCGGATACATGTTCTGATTGAAACAGCCTTTTTTCGAGTAGGAATTCTTTCCAAAATCATATCTAACGAACCAATGAAAATCGAAGGGTGCTTTTAATGATGTATGAGTTAAATGTTAATGAGTATGAGTTTAATGATGCATCCCGATATCACCACTTGTGGACTACATTTTTTATCACCGAGTGCCGTCCGAAAATTTGGAGGGCCATTTTGCCGAAAGAAATAAAAAAAATTTCATACGCGATTTTTTTTTTATTCTGAATGAAAAGTCATTGTCTATTTAGTGCGTAAGTGCAGCGGCAAGTGTTTCTGTGCAAGCAAGTAGTATGTGCAGCAATTGTAAAATAAACATCGAGCGCCGTTTTACAGTGTTTTTTGGTATTACCTTCAACACCATACGTGCATAAAAGGTCAAATTATACCATGGTGTTCGCCGTGCGATTGCGCGTCGAATGATATATATGTAGTAAAACGTTTGTGCGTTGCTGGAAACATACAGCATTCTTGATGGCAGCAAATTCCATCGTTTTGTTTCTGAGAGCCGCTCCTTTTGAAAGCAGATTGCCGGTGCAGGCAGTCGTGGAACAAACATTCAGTGGCGATGTTGTCAACATGCAAGTGATCGCAAAGCTGACCGCGACCGTTTTGTGGCGAAAAACGGCCCATTTCAGAAACGGACGTTTTTTCGACCCATATGAGGGCGAATATGAAATCCAGCACGCGTATATATCGGATGCATGTTGTGATTGAAAACCGACGTTTTTCGGGTAGTAAAATGTTCCAAACTCATATCTAATGAACCAATGAAAATCGAAGGACGCCTTAGATTGCAAACGATGTATCCCGATGTTTCCACGGTTGACAACGTTTTTGACCACCGGGTGCCAATCGAAAAGTTTGGGAAGCCATTTTTTCGAAAAAATGATAGTTTTCCAAACGCGATTTTTTCACTTCTGAATGAAAGGGCATGGTCAATTTACGGTGTAAGTGCAGCGGCAAACGTTTCTGTGCATGCAAACAGGTTGTGCAGCAATTGCAAAATCATCATCGAGCGCCCTTCAAGAGGGTTTTTTGGAAATAGCTTCAAAACAATACGTTCGTTAATGTTTTAAGTTATACTATCGTGTTCGCCTTGTGATTGCGCGTCGAATGATATATAGCAAAACATTAGTGCGTTGCTGGAAACATATAGCATTTTTGATGGCCGCAAATTTCCATGGCTTTGTTTCTGAGAGTTTAAAAGCGGGCTGCCGGTGCAGACGATACACAGTTGTGGAACAAGCGCTCAGTGGCGTTGTTGTCAACATGCAAGTGATTGCAAATCTGGCCCGGCCATTTTGATGCGAAAAACGGCCCATTTCAGAAACGGACGTTTTTTCAACCCACATGAAGGCCAATATGAAATCCAGCACTCGCATAAACCAGATGCATGTTCAGACTGAAAACAGCCGTTTTTCGGCGAACAAAATGTTCCAAACTCATATCTAACGAACCAATGGAAATCGATGGGTGCTTTCAATTGCAAACGTTGTAAACGATGTTGCCACTTGTTGACATCATTTTTAATCACCGGGTGCCGACCAAAAATTTAGGGGGCCATTTAGTCGAAAAAAGAAGTTTTCCCAAACGCAACTTTTCATTTCTGAATAAAAGAGTATGGTCAATTTAGTGTGTAATTGAAGCGGCAAGTGTTTCCTTGCATGCAAACAGTTCGTGCAGCAATTACAAAAGCAGCATCGGGCGCCCTTTCAGGGATTTTTTTTTAGAATAACTTCAAAATTATACGTGCGTTAATGTTTTAAGTTACACCATCGTGTTCGCCGTGCGATTGCGTGTCAAATGAGATATAGTAAAACATTAGTGCGTTGCTGGAAACATACAGCATTCTCGATGGCCGAAAATTTAAATGGTTTTGTTTCTGAGGTTTTTAAAAGCAGATTGCCGGTGCAGATGATGCAGAGAGGTTGAAGAAGTATTCAGTGGAGTTATTGTCAACATGCATGTGATCGCAAATCTGGCCACGGCTCCTTTGATGCGAAAAACGGACCATTTAAGAAATGGACGTTTTTTCGACCGGTTTAAGGACCAATATGAAATCCGGACGAGTGCGTGCAATCCGGACGCATGTTCAGATTGAAAACAGACATTTTTTGACTAGTAAAATGCTCCAAAGTCATATCTTACGAACGAATGAAAATCGAAAGGTGAATTAGCTTCCAAACGATGAAACCCGATGTTACCACTTGTTGACAACATCTTTGATCACCGGGTGCAAACCGAAAATTTTGAGAGGACCTTTTTGTCAACAAAATGTAAACTTAAAAACGCAATTTCTTCATATCGGAATGAAAGGGCATGGTGTATTTAATGTGTTAGTGCAGCGGAAAGTGTTTCTGTGCATGCAAACAAGTTGTGAAGCAATTGCAAAATCAACATCGAGCACCCTTTGTGAGGGTTTTTGGGAAATAACATCAAACTATACCTGCGTTTATGTTTTAAGTTATACCATCGTGCTCGCTGTGCGATTGCGCGTCGAACGATATCTAATAAAACATTAGTGCCTATCTGGAAACATATAGCATTCTTGATGGCCGTAAAATTTCATGGTTTTGTTTCTGAGAGCCGCTCCGTTTGAAGGCATATTGCCGGGGAAGACAGTGGTGGAACAAGAATTAAGTGGCGTTGTTGTCAACATGCAACTGATGGCAAATCTGGCCGGGGCAACTTTGATGGAAAAAACGGCTAGTTTGAGAAACGGACGTTTTTCTACCCATATGAGGGCCAATATGACATCCACTACGCGTACAAACCGGATTCATGTTCTGATTGAAAACAGCCGTTTTTCGGCTAGTAAAATGTTCCAATTTTATATCTAACGAACCAATGAAAATCGAAGGATGCTTTAACTTCGAAACAATGTAGACCGATGTTACCAATTGTTGACAACATTTTCGTTCAACTTGTGCCAACCGAAGGTTTTGGGCGGACCATTTTGTGAAACAAAATGTAAATTTTTCAAACGGAATTTTTTCAAATCTGAATAAATGGGCATTGTCCATTAAGTGTGTAAATGCAACGGCAAGTGTTTCTGTGCATGCAAACAGTTTGTGCAGCAATTGCAAAGTCAACATCAAACGCCTTTTATGAGGGTTTTTTGGAAATAACTTCAAAAATATACGTGCGTTAATGTTTTAAGTTATACCATCGTGTTTGCAGTGCCATTGCGCATCGAATGATATCTAGTCAAACATTAGTGCGTGTCTGGACACTTATAGCATTCTTGATTGCCGCAAAATTCCATGGCTTTGTTTCTGAGAGCCGCTCCGTTTGAAAGGAGATTGCCGGAGCAGGCGATAAACAGTGGTGGAACAGGCATTCAGTGACGTTATTGTCAACATGGAAGTGATCGCAAATCTGGCCGCGGCTACTTTGATGCCAAAACGGCCCATTTGAGAAACGGACAATTTTTCGACCCAAATCAGGGCCATTATGAGATCCATCACACGTACAAACCGGATGCATGTTCATATTGAAAACAGCCGTCTTTCGGCTAGTAATTTGTTCCAAACTCATATCTAACGAACCGATGAAAATCGAACGGTGCTTTGACTTTCAAGCGATGTAGCCCAATGTTATACCTTTTGACAAAATCTTTGATCACAAGGTGCCGAACAAAAATTTGGAGGGGCGTCATTTTGCCGAATAAAATGAAAATTTTCCAAACGCATTTTTTTCAGTTCTAAGCAAGCGTGCATGGTCCACTTAGTGTGTAAGTGCAGCCGCAAGTGTTTCTGTGCATGCAAACAGTTTGTGCAGCAATTGAAAAAATCAACTTAAAGCTGTGTTTTTTAGAAGTAACTTCAAAACTATACGTGCGTTAATGTTTTAAGTTATACCATCGTTTTTGCTGTGTGATTGCTCGTCGAATGACATCTAGCAAAACATTAGTGCGTATCTGCAAACATATAACATTCTTGATGGCCACAAATTTCCATGGTTTTGTTTGTGAGGGCCGCTCCGATTGTATGCAGATTGCTGGTGCAGACGGTACACAGTGGTGGAACAAGCGTTCAGTGGCGTTATTGGCAACATGCAAGCGATCGCAAATCGGGCCGCGGCTACTTTGATGCGAAAAATAGCCCATTTCAGAAACAAACGTCTTTTCGACCCATGTGAGGGCCCACATGAAATCCAGTACGCGTGCAAATCGGATGCGTGTTTAGATTGAAAACAGCCGTTTTTCGGCTAGGAAAACTTCCAAACTCATATCTACCGAACCAATAAAAATCAAAGGGTGCTTTAACTTGTAAACGATGTAACCCGATGTTTCCACTTGTTGACAACATTTTTGATCGCCGGGTGCCGACGGAAAATTTGGGGGGGTGGGGTACAAACTTGTCGAACAAAATGAAGACTCCCAACGCGATTTTTTCAGTTCTGAATAAAAGGGCATGGTCTATTTAGTGTGTAAGTGCAGCGGCAAACGTTTCTGTGCATGCAAACAGTTTGTGCAGCAATTACAATATCAACATCGAGAACCCTTTGAGAGCCTTTTTGAAAAAATGACTTCAAGACTATACGTCTGTTGCTGTTTTAAGTTATGCCATCGTGTTCGCCGTGCGATTTCGCGTCGAATGATTTGTAGTAAAACATTGGTGCGTTGGTGGAAACATATAGCATTCTTCATTGCCGCAAACTTCCATGGTTTTGTTTCTGAGAGCCGCTCCGTCTGAAAGCAGATTGCCGGTGCCGACAGTCGTGGAACAAACATTCCGTGGCGTTGTTGTCAAAATGCAAGTGATCGCAAATCTGGCCGCGGCCACTTTGATGCGAAAAACGGCCCACTTGACAAACGAACTTTTTTCGACCAACATGAGGGCCAATATGAAATCCAGCACGCGTAGAAACCGGATGCATGTTCGGATTGAAAACCGCCGTTTTTCGTCTTGTAAAATGTTCCAAGCTGATATCCACTAAACCAATGAAAATCAGAAGGTGCTTTAACTTGCAAACGATGCATCCGATGTTTCCACTTGTTGACAACATTTTTGATCACCGGTTGCCAACCGATTTTTTGGGGAGTACGATTTTGTGAAACAAAATGAAAATTTTCCAAACGCGACTATTTATTTCTGAATGAAAAGTCCTTGTCCATTTAGTGCGTAAGTGCAACGGCAAGTGTCTCTGTACCAGCAAGTAGTATGTGGAGCAAATGCAAAATCGACATCGAGCGCCGTTTTACAGTGTTTTTTTGGAATTAACTTCACCACTATACGTGCATGAAGGTCTAAGTTATACCATCGTGTTCGCCGTGCGATTGCGCGTCGAATGACATATATAGTAAAACGCTAGTGCGTTGCTGGAAACATATAGTATTCTTGATGGCAGCAAATTTCCATCGTTTTGCTTCTGAGAGCCGCTACGTTTGAATGCAGATTGCCGGTACAGAGAGTCGTGGAACAAACATTCAGTGGCTTTGTTGTCCATGTGCAGGTGATCGGAAATCTAACCGCGGCCGTTTTGTTGCGATGAACAGCCCATTTCAGAAACGGACGTTTTTCAGAGCAATATGAGGGCCAATATGAAATCCAGCACGCGTACAAATGGACTGCATGTTCAGATTGAAAACAGCCGTTTTTCGGCTAGAAAAATTTCCAAACTCATATCTAGCGAGCCAATAAAAATCGAAGGGTGCTTTTACTTGCAAACGATGTAAACCAATGCTAACACTTGTTGACAACATTCTTGATAAAAGGGTGCCGACTGAAAATTTTGGGTGACCATTTTGCCGATTAAAATGTAATTTTTCCAAACGCGACTTTTTCATTTTGGAATGAAAGGGCGTGGTCCATTTAGTGTGTAAGTGCAGCGGGAAGTGTTTCTGTGCATGCAAAATGTTTGTGCAGACTTGCAAAATCAACATCGAGCGCGGTTTGAGTGTTTTTTTTAATTAACCTCACAACAATACGTTCGTTAATGTTTTAAATGATACCATCGTGTTCGCCGCGCTATTGCACGTCGAATGATATATAGTAAAATAATAGTGCGTTGCTTTAAACATATAGCATTCTGGATGGTCGCAAAATTCCATGGTTTGTTTCTGAGAGCCGCTCCGTTTGAAAGCAGATTGCCGGTGCAGACAGTCGCGGACAAGCATTCAGTGGCGTTGTTGTGAACATGCAAGTGATCGCAAATCTGGCCGCGGCCATTTTGATGCGAAAAACGGCCCATTTCAGAAACGAACGTTTTTTCGACCAATATGGTGGCCAAGATGAAATTCAGCACGCGTACAAATTGAATGCATGTTTTGATTGAAAACAGCCGTTTCTCGGCTTGTAAAATGTTCCAAACTCATATCTAACGAACCAATGAAAATCGAACGGTGCTGTAACTTGGAAACGATGCAACACAATTTTGCCCCTTGTTGACAACATTTTTGATCACCGCGTGCGGGACGGAAATTTTGGTGGACCATTCTGTCGAACACAATGAAAATTTTCCAAACACGATTTTTCATTTCTGAACAAAAGGACGTGGTTCCTTTAGTGTGCAAGTGCAGCGGGAAGTGTTTCTGTGCGTGCAAACAGTTTGTGGAGCAATTGCAAAATCAACATCGAACGCTGTTTGGGAGTGTTTTTTGGAAATAACTTTGCATCTATACGTGCGTTAATGTTGAAGTGATACCATCGTGTCTGGCGTGCGATTGCGCGTCGAATGATATATAGTAAAACATAAGCGCGTTGCCGGAAACACATAGTATTTTTGATGGCCGCAAATTATCCATGGTTTTTTTTTGAGAGCCGCTTCGTTTGAAAGCATATTGCCGGTACAGACGAAACACAGTGTTGGAACAAGCATTCAGTGGCGTTTTTGTCAACATGCAAGTGATTGCAAATCTGGCCGCGGCCACTTTGCTGCGAAAACGGCCCACTTCAGAAACGGACATTTTTTCGGCCCAGATGAGGCCCAAGGTGAAATCCAGCACGCGTATCAATCGGATTAATGTCTAGATTGAAAGCAGCCGTTTTTCGGCTAGTAAAATGAATGTTTGTTCCACGACTGCCTGCACAGGCAATCTGCTTTCAAAAGGAGCGGCTTTAAAAAACAAAACCATCAAAACTTGCGGCCATCAAGAATGCTATGTTTCCAGCAACGCACTAATGTTCTACGATAAATCATTCGAAGCGCAATCGCACGGCGAACACGATTGTATAAATTAAGACATTAACACACGTATAGTTTTCAAGTTATTTCCAAAAAACCATCTTAAACGGCACTACATGTTGATTATGCAAGTGCTGCACAAACTGTTTGCATGCAGAGAAACACTTCCCGGTGCACTTACACACTAAATGGACCATGTCCTTTCATTCCGAACTGAAAAAATCGGGTTTGGAAAATTTTCATTTTGTTCGACAAAATGGTCCCCCAAAAGTTCCGGTCGGCACTCAGTGATCAAAAACATTGTCAACAAGTGGTAAGATCTGGTTACATCGTTTGCAAGTTAAAGCACCCTTTGATTTTCATTGGTTCGTTAGATATGAGTTTGGAACATTTTACTAACCGAAAAACGGCAGTATTCAATCACAACATGCATCCGATTTGTACGCGTGCTGGATTTCATATTGGCCCCCACATGGGTCGAAAAACGTCCGTTTCTGAAATGGGCCGTTTTTGGCATCAAAATGGCCGCGGCCAGATTTGCGATCACTTGCATGTTCACAACAACGCCACTCAATGCTTGTTCCACCACTGTCTGCACCGGCAATCTGCTTTCAAACGGAGCGGCTCTCAGAAACAATACCATGGAAATATGCGGCCATCAAGAATGCTATATGTTTCAAGCAAGGCACTAATGCTTTACTATATATCATTCGACGCGCAATAGCACGGCGAACACGATGGTATAACTTAAAACATTAGCGCACGTATAGTTGTGAAGTTACTTAATAAAACACACTCAAACGGCGCTCGATGTTGCATTTCCAGTTAGTGCACAAACTGTACGCATGCACAGAAACACTTGCCGGTGCACTTGCACACAAAGTGGAGCATGCCCTTTATTCCAAAATGAAAAAATTCCATTTGGAAAATTTACATGTTAATCGACAAAATGGTCCCTCCAAAATTTTCGGTTCCCACCCGGTGATCAAAAATGTTGTCAACAAGTGGTATCATCGGGTTGCATCGTTTGCAAGTCAAAGCACCTTTCGATTTTCATTCGTTCATTAGATATGACTTTGGAAATTTTACTAGCCAAAAATCGGCTGTTTTCAATCTGAACATCCATACGATTTGTACGCATGCTGGAGTTCATATTGGCCCTCACATGGGTCGAAAAAACGTCCGTTTCCGAAATGGGCCGTTTTTCGCATAAAAGTGGCCGCGGCCAGATTTCCCATCACTTGCATGTTGACAACGCCACTCAATGCTTGTTCCACCACTGTCTGCACCGGCAATCTGCATTCAAACGGAGCGGTTCTCAGAAAAAAAAACATGGAAATTCGTGGCCAACAAGAATGCTATGTGTTTCCAGCAACGCACAAAAGTTTTACTATAAATTATTCGACACGCAATGGCACGGCGAACACGATGGCATAACTTAAAACATAAACGCACGTAAAGTTTTGAGGTTATTTTCAAAAAACACTCTCAAACGGCGCACGATGTTGATTTTGTAATCCATGCACAAACTGTTTGCATGCACAGAAACACTTGCCGCTGCACTTACACACTGAATGGACCATGCCCTTTCATTCCGAAAGGAAAAAATGGCGTGTGGAAAAGTTACATTTTGTTCGACAGAATGGTCCCCTTAAAATTTTCGGTCGGTGCCCTATGATCAAAAATGTTGTCAACAAGTGGCAACATCGGCTTACATCGTTTGCAATTGAAAGAACCATTCGATTTTCATTGGTCCGTTGGACATCAGTTTGGAACATTTTACTAGCCGAAAAACGGCTGCTTTCAATCTAGACATTAATCCGATTGATACGCGTGCTGGATTTCACCTTGGGCCTCATCTGGGCCGAAAAAATGTCCGTTTCTGAAGTGGGCCGTTTTCGCAGCAAAGTGGCCGCGGCCAGATTTGCAATCACTTGCATGTTGACAAAAACGCCACTGAATGCTTGTTCCAACACTGTGTTTCGTCTGTACCGGCAATATGCTTTCAAACGAAGCGGCTCTCAAAAAAAAACCATGGATAATTTGCGGCCATCAAAAATACTATGTGTTTCCGGCAACGCGCTTATGTTTTACTATATATCATTCGACGCGCAATCGCACGCCAGACACGATGGTATCACTTCAAACATTAACGCACGTATAGATGCAAAGTTATTTCCAAAAAACACTCCCAAACAGCGTTCGATGTTGATTTTGCAATTGCTCCACAAACTGTTTGCACGCACAGAAACACTTCCCCGCTGCACTTGCACACTAAAGGAACCACGTCCTTTTGTTCAGAAATGAAAAAATCGTGTTTGGAAAATTTTCATTGTGTTCGACAGAATGGTCCACCAAAATTTCCGTCCCGCACGCGGTGATCAAAAATGTTGTCAACAAGGGGCAAAATTGTGTTGCATCGTTTCCAAGTTACAGCACCGTTCGATTTTCATTGGTTCGGTTAGATATGAGTTTGGAACATTTTACAAGCCGAGAAACGGCTGTTTTCAATCAAAACATGCATTCAATTTGTACGCGTGCTGAATTTCATCTTGGCCACCATATTGGTCGAAAAACGTTCGTTTCTGAAATGGGCCGTTTTTCGCATCAAAATGGCCGCGGCCAGATTTGCGATCACTTGCATGTTCACAACAACGCACTGAATGCTTGTTCCGCGACTGTCTGCAACCGGCAATCTGCTTTCAAACGGAGCGGCTCTCAGAAAACAAACCACGGAATTTTGCGACCATCCAGAATGCTATATGTTTAAAGCAACGCACTATTATTTTACTATATATCATTCGACGTGCAATAGCGCGGCGAACACGATGGTATCATTTAAACATTAACGAACGTATTGTTGTGAGGTTAATTAAAAAAAACACTCAAACCGCGCTCGATGTTGATTTTGCAAGTCTGCACAAACATTTTGCATGCACAGAAACACTTCCCGCTGCACTTACACACTAAATGGACCACGCCCTTTCATTCCAAAATGAAAAAGTCGCGTTTGGAAAAAATTACATTTTAATCGGCAAAATGGTCACCACCCAAAAATTTTCAGTCGGCACCCTTTTATCAAGAATGTTGTCAACAAGTGTTAGCATTGGTTTACATCGTTTGCAAGTAAAAGCACCCTTCGATTTTTATTGGCTCGCTAGATATGAGTTTGGAAATTTTTCTAGCCGAAAAACGGCTGTTTTCAATCTGAACATGCAGTCCATTTGTACGCGTGCTGGATTTCATATTGGCCCTCAATTGCTCTGAAAAAGTTCCGTTTCTGAAATGGGCTGTTCATCGCAACAAAACGGCCGCGGTTAGATTTCCGATCACTTGCACATGGACAACAAAGCCACTGAATGTTTGTTCCACGACTCTCTGTACCGGCAATCTGCATTCAAACGTAGCGGCTCTCAGAAACAAAACGATGGAAATTTGCTGCCATCAAGAATACTATATGTTCCAGCAACGCACTAGCGTTTTACTATATATGTCATCGACGCGCAATCGCACGGCGAACACAGATGGTATAACTTAGACCTTCATTGCACGTATAGTGGTGAAGTTAATTCCAAAAAAACACTGTAAAACGGCGGCTCGATGTCGATTTGCATTTGCTCCACATACTACTTGCTTGGTACAGAGACCCTTGCCGTTGCACTTACGCACTAAATGGACAAGGACTTTTCATTCAGAAATAAATAGTCGCGTTTGGAAAATTTTCATTTTGTTTCTGTTCAAAATCGTACTCCCCAAAATCGGTTGGTGCGCAACCGGTGATCAAAACTGTTGTGCAACAAGTGGAAACCGGGATGCATCGTTTGCAATTTAAAACAGCCTTCCTCGAGTGCTTCTTCACATTGTGGTTTACAGTGTGTACAGCTTGGGAACATTTTACAAGACGAAAAACGGCGGTTTTCAATCCGAACATGCATCCGGTTTCTACGCGTGCTGGATTTCATATTGGCCCTCATGTTGGTCGAAAAAAGTTCGTTTGTCAAGTGGGCCGTTTTTCGCATCAAAGTGGCCGCGGCCAGATTTGCGATCACTTGCATTTTGACAACAACGCCACGGAATGTTTGTTCCACGACTGTCGGCACCGGCAATCTGCTTTCAGACGGAGCGGCTCTCAGAAACAAAACCATGGAAGTTTGCGGCAATGAAGAATGCTATATGTTTCCACCAACGCACCAATGTTTTACTACAAATCATTCGACGCGAAATCGCACGGCGAACACGATGGCATAACTTAAAACAGCAACAGACGTATAGTCTTGAAGTCATTTTTTCAAAAAGGCTCTCAAAGGGTTCTCGATGTTGATATTGTAATTGCTGCACAAACTGTTTGCATGCACAGAAACGTTTGCCGCTGCACTTACACACTAAATAGACCATGCCCTTTTATTCAGAACTGAAAAAATCGCGTTGGGAGTCTTCATTTTGTTCGACAAGTTTGTACCCCACCCCCCAAATTTTCCGTCGGCACCCGGCGATCAAAAATGTTGTCAACAAGTGGAAACATCGGGTTACATCGTTTACAAGTT
This sequence comes from Pollicipes pollicipes, assembly GCF_011947565.3. Classification (NCBI taxonomy): domain Eukaryota; kingdom Metazoa; phylum Arthropoda; class Thecostraca; order Pollicipedomorpha; family Pollicipedidae; genus Pollicipes; species Pollicipes pollicipes. The sequence goes on from NW_023596461.1 coordinate 28,484,627, forward strand.
AAAGCACCCTTTGATTTTTATTGGTTCGGTAGATATGAGTTTGGAAGTTTTCCTAGCCGAAAAACGGCTGTTTTCAATCTAAACACGCATCCGATTTGCACGCGTACTGGATTTCATGTGGGCCCTCACATGGGTCGAAAAGACGTTTGTTTCTGAAATGGGCTATTTTTCGCATCAAAGTAGCCGCGGCCCGATTTGCGATCGCTTGCATGTTGCCAATAACGCCACTGAACGCTCGTTCCACCACTGTGTACCGTCTGCACCAGCAATCTGCATACAATCGGAGCGGCCCTCACAAACAAAACCATGGAAATTTGTGGCCATCAAGAATGTTATATGTTTGCAGATACGCACTAATGTTTTGCTAGATGTCATTCGACGAGCAATCACACGGCAAAAACGATGGTATAACTTAAAACATTAACGCACGTATAGTTTTGAAGTTACTTCTAAAAAACACAGCTTTAAGTTGATTTTTCAATTGCTGCACAAACTGTTTGCATGCACAGAAACACTTGCGGCTGCACTTACACACTAAGTGGACCATGCACGTTCACTCAGAACTGAAAAAAATGCGTTTGGAAAATTTTCATTTTATTCGGCAAAATGACGCCCCTCCAAATTTTTGTTCGGCACCTTGTGATCAAAGATTTTGTCAAAAGGTATAACATTGGGCTACATCGCTTGAAAGTCAAAGCACCGTTCGATTTTCATCGGTTCGTTAGATATGAGTTTGGAACAAATTACTAGCCGAAAGACGGCTGTTTTCAATATGAACATGCATCCGGTTTGTACGTGTGATGGATCTCATAATGGCCCTGATTTGGGTCGAAAAATTGTCCGTTTCTCAAATGGGCCGTTTTGGCATCAAAGTAGCCGCGGCCAGATTTGCGATCACTTCCATGTTGACAATAACGTCACTGAATGCCTGTTCCACCACTGTTTATCGCCTGCTCCGGCAATCTCCTTTCAAACGGAGCGGCTCTCAGAAACAAAGCCATGGAATTTTGCGGCAATCAAGAATGCTATAAGTGTCCAGACACGCACTAATGTTTGACTAGATATCATTCGATGCGCAATGGCACTGCAAACACGATGGTATAACTTAAAACATTAACGCACGTATATTTTTGAAGTT